>NW_016828175.1:20221-22669 GCF_001698545.2 Rhinopithecus bieti
TTTTTTTTTTTTTTTTTTTTTTTTTTTTGTAAATTAACCAATCTCAGGTATTTCCTTATAGGAATGTGAGAATGGACTAATACAATGTTGAATAGTAATGATGAGAGAGAGCATCACTGTCTTTTGCCAGTTTTCAAGCGGAAGTCTTTCAGCATTTGTCTATTCAGTATAATGCTGGCTGTGGGTTTGGAATAGATGACTTTTATTATTTTAAGATGTGTCCCTTCAATACCAAGCTATGGGAATTTTAACATAAAGAGATGCTAAATTTTGTCAAAAGCTTTTCTGCATCTGTTGAGTTAACCATGTGTTTTTTTGTCTTTAGTTCTGTTTGTGTGTTGAATTACGTTTATTTATTTGCATATGTTGAACCAGTCTTGCATCACTCTGATAGCCTACTTGATGATGGTGGCTTAGCTTTTGATGTGTCACTTGATTTGATTTGCTAGTATTTTTTGAGGACTTTAGCATCAATATTCACCAAGAATATTGGCTAAAGTTTTCTTTTTTGTTGTTGTGATTCTGCCAGGTTTTGGTATCAGGTTGATTCTGGCCTCATAGAATGAGTTAGGGAGGAAACCTTTTCCTCAATTTTGGGAATGGTTTCAGTAGAAATAGAATCAGCTCTTCTATATACATCTGATAGAATTTGACTGTGACTCCATCTGGTCCTGGGCTTTTATTTTGGTTGGTTATTTATTACTGATTCAATTTCAGAGCTCTTTATTGCTGTACTAGTTTGCTCTCATGCTGCTATAAAGAAATACCTGAGACTGGGTAATTTATGAAAAGTGGTTTAATTGACTCACAGTTCTGCATGGCTGGGGAGACCACAGGATACTTAAAGTCATGGCAAAAGACACTTGTTCACAGGGTGGCAGGGAAGATAATGAGTGAGGGCTGAAAGAAGGGGAAAGCACCTTATAAAACCATCAGATCTCATGAGAAGTTACTCATTGTCATGAGAATAGCACTGGGGAAACCACCCACGTTAATCAATTACCTCTCACCAGGTCCCTCCCACAACATGTGGAGATTATGGGAATTATAATTCAACATGAGATTTGGGTGGGGACACAGCTAAACCATATCATTCTACCCTGACCTATTCCAAATCTCATGTCCTCACATTTCAAAACACAATAATGTTCTTCCAACAGTCTCCCAAAGTCTTAATTTATTCCTGCATTAACTCAAAGTTCCAAGTCCATAGTCTCATCTGAGGCAAGGCAAGTCGATTCTGTCTATAAGCCTGTAAAATAAAAAACAAATTAGTTACTTCCTAGATACAATGGAAGTTCAGATATTGGGTAAATATGAATTATTCAAATGAGAGAAATTGGCCAAAACAAAGGAGCTACAGTCCCCACTCAAGTCAGAACTCCAACAGGGCAGTCATTAAACCTTAATGTTTCTTTGATCCCATGTCTCACATCCAGGGCATGGTGATGCAAGAGGTGGACTCTCACAACCTTGGGCAGCTTTGCCCTTGTGTCTTTGGAGGTCACAGCCCCTGTACTGACCACTTTCACAGGCTGGCATTGAGAGTCTGTGGCTTTTCCAGGTGTACGGCAGAAGCTGTCAGTGAATCTACCATTCTAGGGTGTATAGGATGCTGGTCTTCTTCTCACAACTCTTTTAAACAGTGCCCCAGTGGGGACTGTGTGTAGGGGCTTTGACCCAACATTTGCCTTCTGCACTACCCTAGCAGAGGTTCTCCATGAGGGCTCTGCCCCTGCAGCAAATTTCTGCCTGGACATCCAAGCATTTCCATACATCCTCTGAAATCTAGGTGGAGGTTCCCAAAACTCAATCCTTATCTTCTGTGCACTTTCAGGATAAATACCACATGGAAGTTTCCAAGCCTTATGCCTTGCACCCTCTAAAGCAATGGCCTGATCTGAACCTTGACCCCTTTCAGCCATGTCTGGAGCTGAAGCAATTGGGACACAAGGCACCATGTGTCAAGGCAGTGTGGAGCAGGTGGGCCCTGGGCCCAGCCCAGGAAACCATTTTTTCCTCCTAGGCCTCTGGGCCTCTGCTGTGAAGGTCTCTGACATGCCCTGGAGACATTTTCCCCATTGTCTTGGTGATTAACATTTGGCTCCTTGTTACTTACGCAAATTTCTGCAGTGGTCTTAAATATCTCCTGAGAAAATCGGTTTTATTTTCTATCACATCATCAGGCTGCAAATTTTCCCAAACTCTTATGCTCTGTTTACTCTTGAATGGTTTGCTGCTTAGAAATTTCTTCCACCAGATACCCTAACTCATCTCTTTCAAGTTCAAACTTCCACAGATCACTAGGGCAGGGGCAAAATGCCACCAGTCTCTTTGCATAACAAGAGCAACTTTTACTCCAGTTCACAAGAAGTTCCTCATCTCCATCTGAGACCACCTCAGTCTGAACATCATTTTCATATCACTATCAGCATTTTGGTCAAAGCC
>NW_016828176.1:0-1380 GCF_001698545.2 Rhinopithecus bieti
AAAAAAAAAAAAGGAAAATAGATAAAGAAACATTTTACAGTACAAGCAAACACAAGCAGCTCAGGTGAACATCAGAAATGGGGAAGTATCCGGACAATTTTGCAGCATTGAAGAAAGTCTTTGAGGTAAGTAATTGAATTAGAGACAGCTAGCATAGCTTTATGAAAGCGATACTTGTGTACCTTACTAGTTGGAATGCTTTAGAGGGCATTACTGCCATAGAAAGAAAATGGAACACAATGGATGTCATATAATTGTTAAAAAGCCATTGAATGTTATTAACAATGAAGATTATTGGCTAAGACTGCATCTATTGTGTAAGGTAAAATAGCTTGTTGGATTAAAAAACTGTTCAAAACCTGCAAAAAGTGAGTGAATGTTAATGGCAATTTTTTTTAAAAACTGAAGAGGGGTTATCAGCAAGGGTGAAAAATTAGCTTTGAAAGCAAATGACTAAAATTGGAAGAATACACACGATCCAACCTCATTACATTGGACTATTGTGGTATCTTCTCTGACACTAGCTACTAAATTTCCAGGTACTTTTAATCGTATTATGTTTACAGTCTTAAAATAAACCCCCTTTCTGAAGAAGGGATGGAAAGGAAGGGCCACGTTTAACAGAATACAATTCAGTGTGTTGACTGTAATTATTGGAGCACAAATTCTTGACTTTTCAACTTAGCTACTTAAAAGTACAAACATACCTTTTCTTCTATCTGTAGAGACAACATAGCCAAAAATCAATGCTATCTTACCTATATTATTTACCTGTGTATATACAAACTTGGCTTACAGTAAATTATTAACATGCTATATATCTACAAACAGGTAGGCAAATTTGACACTGCTAAAAGATCTGACTCATCATGGTCTATCAAAAAGACTCCGTCTATAGTATTAATTCCTCTTAGGAAGTTTAGACAAGTCAGAATGACCCAAACTTTTTATTGTATCCAATTCAGTCATAAAAGGTGGGTAGAATCTCCAAATCTTGGGCCAGGTACAGTGGCGCACGCCTGTAATTCCAGCACTTTGGGAAGCCAAGGCGGGCGGATCACCCGAGGTCAGGAGTTTGAAACCAGCCTGGACAACATGGTGAAACCCTGTCTCTACTAAAAATACAAAAATCAGTCGGGTGTGTTGGTGGGCACCTATAATCCCACCTACTTGGGAGGCTGAGACAGGAGAATCACTTGAACCCGAGAGGCGGATGTTGCAGTGAGCCAAGATTCCACCACTGCACTCCAGCCTGGGCAACAGAGTGAGATGCCATCTCAAAAAAAAAAAAAAAAAAAAAAAAAAAAAAAAAAAAAAAAAAAAAAACTCCAAACCTATTTCTTTAATCTTGAGTGTAGTATTTTTAGGATACATAAATCT
>NW_016828177.1:0-25122 GCF_001698545.2 Rhinopithecus bieti
CTGCTGCCAATGTAAGGTGTGCCTTTCACCTTCTGCCATGATTGTGAAGCCTCCCTAGCCACATGGAACTGTAAGTCCATTAAACCTCTTTTCTTTATACATTACCCAGTCTTGGGTATGTTTTTATCAATCAGCAGCATGAAAATGAACTAACACGCGCGCGTGCACACACACACACACATCCACACACTATATCTAGGAAACGTAAAAGTGTCAAGTTATCCATCCTCCAGATGCCGGACAGCTCTTTCTTTTTAATAGTTATTGACAGCAACTTGTGCATACATTTTGAATAGTCAAGGTTATTAAGAATTATCCTCATTCTCTAAAATTAGAGTTGACACCATCTGTGTGGCTTTGGACAAGTAATGTAATATTTCCAAGCCTTGGTTTTCTTATTTGTAAAATTGCAATAGTAATTATTTTCCTACAGGGTTGTTAGGGACGTTAAGCAAGAGAGAGGATGTAAAATGCTTGTCATACGCTTTCAGTATGGCAGACATAAGTCGTGTCCTGGAGTCAGGAGTGGAGGCAATATTGCCTGAAGTGGAGAAAGTTAAGCGTGGGAAGAGTGTTTCCCTTGATGCAAAATCTGGATGCCTACCTTGATGGAGGCAGATGTAAATGGATACCAGAAACAAAAACTGTCCACTTCAGTGGCTGGCCCATGTGAGGAACTCGGTAAATGCTGGTTTCAGACCTGTTGTGGCATTCAAACTCATGGAATGCCACTCTGAAACATTTTTCTTTGAATTGTGCAAGCTGGAATGGCATCCAGGAACTCTTAACAGGTTGATAGATGTCATCATTAGAATTGCAAGAAAGTACATTACATCCTTACCTTGCTTTTTATGCAACATTTCCTTCCACTCCCACATTGTATTCCCCCAGTGATCTTAAAAGCCTTCCACATCCTTGCTTCTAATATGAAGACCAGAGATCAAGTGGTAGATAGTGTGTCTACCATATCTTATCAGGCAGTCTTCCAACAAACTCTCACTAAAGCCCCAGCTTTAGAGAACATAATCCAATGTAGAATTTGGAGGAAAATTATTATTGCAAGGAGAAATAGAATCAGGAAGCCAAACTTTCCCCCTTTATTATAACTAGTCAAGTTAATTACTTGTTGCTATTCATTTATTTATTCACTCAACAAATATCTCATTAAGTACCTGCAATATATCTGGTTCTATGTAGGTACTGGAACTACAAGGGATGGGAGCTCCTTTTTTAAAAGAAATTATTTGTCTCATTTTTCTTACTCCCTTCCATCACAGAATAAAACCTGATGTCTGAGCTGAATCCCAGTCATGAAGATGCTTTTCCACCATTCCTGTCTGTGTTTTTCTAAGTGTGCTCTTGGAGTTCCACATTTCCCAGGGTAAGTGGTAGGGTCTTCCAAGGAGTTGGGAAGGAATGGATAGGCAGGTGGCCATGCCTCTTTGGTCTCTTCTGTATTTTGGGATTTCTCATAAGGATATTTTCAAAGACAGGGACACACACACACACACACAGAGGTGTTAGAATCAGACAATCCGTTCTACATTCCAGCTCTGCCAGTGACACTCTAAGTATGTGACTTTGGGTAAGTTACTAGATCTCTATAGGACTATTTTCTTATGGGTCAAAATGAAGATGATAACAAGTGCCTCATAGAAATACTTCACAGAACTTTGTAGAATGTGGTGGGGATCCAATGAGATAACCTGTGTGATAAGTATTTGTCACAGTGCCTGGCACGTAGTAGGAACTTACTAAAAGTTTATTTTCATCCTCATTTCCCTTTCTCCCTCTTCTTCCCATTCTTCCTGTCTTCCCCTCTCCCTGTCTTCTAATGTCACCTTAGGGGTAGCTGGTACAGGTCTAGATGTTCACAGAGATTGATCTAAGTTGTAGCAATTGTTGTCGCTTCTATATGGACCCGCCTCCTTTCCTTGAGTCTCTTGTGGAAGTGACTGCCTGTGAGAGACGCCAGCTGTTGGAGGGATTGGGACCTCCGAGACAGGCCTCCACTTTTCTCAGCAGTAAAAACCGGGATGACCTTGGCTGCCCCACCTTGGGAACGGCACTCCTAGGAACATCATGATACTAGCAGGAACAATGAGCGAGGGTGGGGGGCAGAAGAAATGCTTCTCTTTTTAATTACCTGCAGAACAAACTCATTGTGAATACTCTCCTATATGCAAATGTGGAGAACTGGTACCTACTGTAGTCAGAAATTTTGAGTGCCAAGTTACAGACACACAACGCAAGTTGGTTTAAGCATAGAGAGGGAATATGGTTAAGGAGCCAAAAATCCACGTGGCTTCACAATGGCTGCTTTCAGTCACTAAAACCATGTCTTCAGAATCTGTCTCTCAATCTCAGCTCTTCTTTCTTAGGCAGGTCCTCCTCTTGTTGCAGCAAGATAGTCACTAACGATGCCAGGAGTTTTTTTCTACCACCTTTGCAACCACAGCTAAAAGAGAGCCTCCCTTTTCTGCTGGTTCCTGCAAGAATTCCCAGACTGAGTCATCTGTCCATCCTGACCCAATCCCTGTGGGGAGCAGGACACACTTGTTCTGATTGGCCAGGCCTCCCTGCTGGAAGGAGAGATTAACCAAATATAGGGTAAATTTAGGCAGTGTTACCAGAAGAAGGGATATTAGGAGCACACAAAACAACAGGTGTTTCCTTCAAGCTCAGAACTTTCATGCATTTTCTTATAAAATATCTAAATCTTACAAAGAAAGGACATGTTTCTAGATATCCTTGTGCCTACAATATAGTTATAAGAATGTTTCAGGCCCATGAAAAATCTAATTATTAGCCTATTTGCCCTATCAAACTACACAGTGATAAATAATGAAATTCATATCAGTTTTTGCTTCACCTATGCAATTAGTAAGTTCTCCGGATAGATCTTTGTTTCCAACTCATAAATAGCTTAACTTGGCAAGCATCAAAAAACATTAGGAAGCCATGGGTGATTGTTCATTTTTGTTTATTTTTAATTTTTTTGTTGCTTTTAATTTCATCACAAGAGATGGTTAGTTTTATGTGTCAATTTAGATAGACTATAGCACAAAGTTGTTCAATCAAACGGGAATCTAGTTCTCCCTGTGAAGGCATTATGTAGTGGTTAGCATCTACAATCAGTGAACTTAAGTAAGAGATTGTGCTTGAGTATGGATGGGCCTTATCCATAAGTTGAATAGCTTTGGAGAAAAAAAAACATGGTTTCTCTGAGGGAGAAGAAATTCCACCTTTAGACCACAGAGTCAGTTCCTGCCCAAGAGTTTCCAGCCTGCCAAGCTGCCCTGCAGATGTATGAATTGCACAAACTCACCCTCCTTCCTCCAAATATACAGTAATGTGGCACATACTGAGGTTTCAGTTGACATCTATGACAGTGGTCCCATAAGGTTAGAATACTGTATTTTTACCATACCTTTCTATGTTTAGATATGTTTGGATACACAAATACCATTGTGTTATAATTGCCTACTGTATACAGTAGAGTGACATGCTGGGAGAAACAGGGTATACCTTATAGCCTAGGTGTGTAGTAGGCTATACCATCTAGGTTTGTGTAAGTATACTCAGTGATGTTTGCATAGAGACAAAACTGCCTAATGATGCATTTCTCAGAATGTATCCCTGTTGTTAAGTGACACATGACTGTATACACACACACATGTATGTGTATACATATATGTATGTGTTTATATATATAGGTATAAACATATCTCCTACTGGTTCTGTTTCTCTGTTAAAACCCTGACTGATAGACCATAGAATGTTAAAATGTGGCCTGTAGTTGAAAAATGACATTGGTCATGCTGTCAGTGAGATTTAAGTCAAAGTTGAGGCACAAACCCATTCTCCTTTAGTATGCAAGTTGTTTAGTATGCATGCACCTATAGCTGCTGAAAAAACACCTTTTCCAACAATGGTACCACTTTTTATGGACCTCTGGAAACCAGTGTCACTGCAATACTTGAAACAAATACTGGATAATACTTGAAATATAGCACCTCTCTACTGAGGAAGTTAAACTACTTGGCAGGAATTATCTCATGGTCTACATGTGATGCTAATGAGATAGGTGGCATATATGATCAGCCCCATTTTATAGACAGAAATTGGGACACAGTGGATGTGACTTGGCCCAAAGCTGTGTTGAAACTCACTAACAAACTAGGAATAGAAAAAGGAGTTTTGCAGGCTTCAAGCCTGCAAGCTTTTTCAAGGTGTATTCTCTTTATCCCTCCTATAAGAATCACTTGGAGTTATTAAAATGCAGATTCCTGAGCTGTGTCCTAGATGCACTGAATCAGAATTCTGGCATGGGGACCAAAGAGTCTGCCATGTTGGTGAGCTTCTTGGGTGGGTCTTGATATGGTAAAGTCTGAGAACCACTTTGTTAGGTGTAGCTTTTCACCTTGTCTATATCTCAACTGTTTGACTTCATAAATACATACATTGAAAAATTTAGGAAGTAAATAACTGGCTTTTCTGGGTCAATTAGGAAAGAAAAAAAACTAAAAGAAAAATACTGGTTTATTTTTTTAGAAAGCATACTTCTGATGCTTCCCACTATTTCCAAAGAGCTGTTTAAAGAAAATGAGGCTATCTGTAAGTCACTGATGGGTATAGTCTATCCAATTCCTGGTCTCCATTTATTGGCATTTGTGCACTGTTTTGCTTTCTTAGCCCTTCAACCTTGCCTGAGAGACCTCTCCTGCTGCCTCCTAGGGGCTCTATGGGCCCTTTAACCAAACAAATGCAGACAACATTGGCAAGGCAAGAACATTTTTGTTACAGTAGCCTTGACAGGAATTGTACAGCAGCTCTTAAGCTGTCTCTAAGACCAGGGTATGTCTGACAGGGTGAATTCACCTTGGCAAAAGCATTTGATCCACTGGCCAAACAAATTCAGTTGGCAGTAATGCAAACATTGGCTGAAGCTTATAGCTTTTATGTCCTTACCTTTTTGTCATTGTTTTCTTTTTAAAAAGTTTGATAAAAGGAGGTTCCTGTACAACAGAAGTTCTTAAAGACAACAAAAGCTTACTTTTCTATAATAGAAAAAGAGGTTAGGCTATATTTGAACATCTTATATCCTCCATAGAATCTAGAATATTACTGCATACTCTCTCTGTGTTTATAGGAGACCTTTGTAAAAACAGAGACCACAAGATCTATAAGGGAGGAACCATTGATGTGTCCGGTGACTGGGTTGGTCCTACAAGTTAGCAGCCATCACCGCCCACCCCCTGCACTGAACCTTGTCCTGCCCAGTCTTCAGTTGACTTGCACATAGGATCACAAGGTAAATAAGAGAAAGAGGATTAATAGAGCTTATGAACTCCTTACCACATTGGGCAAAGCCCTACTTAGCAGAAAATGACTCAAACCCTTAATACCTAAGGTATAAAATTCTAGGTTCAGTCCCTGGAATCCCATTTTATAACCCTTTCCCCAAAATACCCAATAGATAATGCAAATAATTTAAAGTGAAACTCAAATAATACACCTTCACAAACCTTTAGTTATGTAAAGCTAAACAGTGTAAAAATTCTGTTGTGATCATGGAAAACTGGGAATATGAAAGCCCATTTGTGTGAAAAGATTTATAGAATTTTTATAGAATGAAACTCTATGGAAATGGTAATTAAATGAAGTATATCTACCTGTGTGGACATAGATAAAAATATCTAGTGTGTATTTTTTTTTTATTATACTTTAAGTTCTGGGATAGCTGTGCAGAATGTGCTGGTTCATTACATAGATATACACGTGCCAGGGTGGTTTGCTGCCCCCATCAACCCGTCATCTACATTAGATATTTCTTCTAATGCTATCCCTCCCTTAGCCCCCAACCAGTGCAAATTGTGAAAGGCTATGCAGACGCTCCTTGACTTACCTTCATGTTATGTCCCAATAAACCCATCGTAATTTGAAAATATTGTAAGTCAAAAGTGCATCTGGATGGAAGTCAAGGAGATAAAGAGCATACTGAATGCATATCACTTTCACACCGTTGAAGTAAAAAATTCAGAAGTTGAACCGTTAATCAGAACTGTTTGTAGATGCTGTTTTGCAAAGTAATGACAACCAGACATGTAAGCCTATGGATATGCAGAAAACGTGGAGGGCTATGCACCTAATGGTTAAGAGATTTGGGATCACAGGAGATATTCGCTTTCTACCTTATTAATTTCTCTTATGTTTGAATTTTCTGTAACAAACACAATTCTTTTCTTAATCAGAGCAAATTTTAGGTGTTAAAAAATGAAATGCTGGAAATTTCCTTCTAGGGGATTTTTCCACATGGGCTAGGCTAGTTGAGGTGTCTTATAATGCAGTCGAATGAAGAGGTTGGATAGTCTAGTTTGGGTTTTCAGTGAAGCAGGCACTGGGACAGAGTCAGGAGTGCAGAAGGTTTATGGGCTGTCACACCTGTGAAGGGTGGAAGCAGTGCTCCATGGAGGAAGCCATCACACCTGCTGCAGATCTGACTCTCCCAACCCCCGGGGAAGCACAGGAGCCCAGAGGCCCAATGGACCCAGGCTGGGCCCTTGTACTGAGCCCTGTATCACTTTCTTGTACAGTCGTCTGAGGGTCACCCGGGAAGAACATGGCCTAGACTGAATGCTGAAGCAAACACTGACAGAGGTGACACTTGAAAGCTGTCAGCTTACCAGTCCCCACCAAGCGGCAGGGCAAGTCTTTTCCTGAATGGGCACCTCAGCTGCGCTTTTCCACTTCTGCTGCAGTGCCTTTTTCATTTCTCTGTGTACAAGTTTAGGCTTTATTTATGGTAAAGATGGTTTGGGGTGAAATCTCTACTTTTCCCTACGTGATTCTTTTTTTCTATCCACAACACTTTCTGATCATGTCAATTCTACTTCAGCTGTATTATGAAAACAGTGTTTAAGAAGTGGCTTATTGTATGTGAAAGTTATAAAGGATAAAGTTACTTATGTTAGTCAGAATACATAAATACATGTCAGAACACTTTTGTGAACTCCAAATAATTTCTGAGAAGATGCTGGAAAAATATCATCAATGGCAAACAATTACAATATACAGAGCGACGACTTTATATTTATTCACATAATTCCTCCACACAACAGCCCTTGAATGAAGATTGCTATTAATTCACATGTTTTACAGAGTATGAGGAATATCTAAAGACATCAAAGTGGTTAAGTGAATTCTCACAAAGTCATTTAAAGTTAACAGGTAGAGTCAGGATTTGAACCCAGGGAATGTGACTTCAGAGGCATTAATTTGTAAATAAACAAATCAACTGCCTCTTCTGTAAACTGAGCATGTTCACCTCAAGTTGGAGGTGACAGCATGTGCAGAAGAAAATGAAGCATCCGTACATTAGGTGAGAATGGCCATGAAGACAGGGGGCCTGAAGGATACTGAGGCAATGAGCTGGTAGGCCTCAGCTGCAGATGGGGATGGAGCAGACCCTAACATAGGCTGGTCCTGGAGACCAATGCTCTAACCTCCCTATGGTGGACTCCTCCTGTTGGACACAGAGAAACTTTAATTAGCTGCCTCCAAATGGAGTTTGCCTCCAAACAGCCATTCTTGGGTTTTCTTGACTAATGCGAAAGTTTTCACTGTGTTCCAAATTTTTCCTGTGGGTACATCTTCCTATCTGAGATGCCTGTGAGAACATATCTAACCATTCCCCTTGGAACATAAAAGGATGACTCTCACTGTAAAATCAGGTAAGAAACATTTCTTTCTGCCTGCTCATTCATGGGGCCTGAGAATCTCTTGGAATTGCCACAAAAATCTTCACAGTTCCACAGCCCTCCTCATCTCCCTTGGCTATTGTTCTCTGAAATGAAGGTATGGCTGATAAACTATCTTCTTCAAAGATTTGCCTTTTTCCTCAATCCCTAAGTAGTATTACTAAGTAGTATTACAAAAATTCTGTTTCAAAGAAAATTACTGAGAGTTATAATTACAGTTACTGAAATCCAAATTCTACACAGCACTCTTTCTTCAATTATGAACAGTGTTCATAAATAGGGTCACTTATCTAGAAAATTATTAAAAATTCAATGTACATGAAAGCCTCAAAAGTCCTTGAAAGGCAAATGTTAGGAAAGGGCTGTTTCCATGATAACATCTCCTCATCCTCTTTGATCCCTTGCTCCCCATTTTCTAGTAAACACATACTTTGAATTGCAACTTTCTTATTTAATAATTTCAACAAACGTTGGGAAAATGTGTTGCTCATTCTCCATTAGTGATTGGAATTTTCCTGAATCTTGATATCATGCTAACCAGTCCTTTCCCAAAGTCATCCTTTACTGGAGTAGAAAACGTTCTCTTACTCTACCTTTCCTAAAAGATTTAAAGAGAGTATCTTTGCTGCAATTGCTTTCTTGGCTCAGAGACAAGTGGATTTGCAGTGTCTGATAATGTTCCACACAATAACATATTTTCCCTTTTCACAATTCAGTTTATCATCTAACTGCCTAGCCCATCATTCAAAAAATAAATTGTCATGGATTTAATTGACTTTACATGTATCTGTTGGTTCATTAGTCAAATCATCAGGGCATTGCAGATGCATGTTTGGGAACTAATTTTTAATAGGAAAGGGGAGGCAAGGAAGCAGGTATGTCATAATCACAAGTCTGAGATTGATTGCATTAAAAATCATTTCAGTGAAAATCTGTATCATCACCCTTGTGCTTGAATAGCAGCATATGATACAACCCCAAGCCACTAACATATATGGCAAGAAGGAGAAGGAGAAGAAAACCAGGAAAAGAAAAAGCAGATATTCATTGTCCTAAGGAGAATAATTCTGTATTCACAAAATTAAATTACTCTGCTGTGAATCCCAGTGAAGAAATGGCCTTGTTGGAATGGTTTGATGTGCTCTCACAGGCATCTCAAATGGGAAAATGTACCCACAGGAAAAATTTGGAAGGCAAACAGTAAAAACTTTCACATTAATCTGGAAAACCAAAGAGTAGCCATTTATACCTTATGCCTAACTCTAAAAAACTCTAAGTGCTTTGCAGTTTATTTTTGGAAAAGAGAATAGGAGAAAGAAGAAAGTGGGGCAGAATAACAGGGAGAGAGGGAAAGAAACTGAGGTGTTTTTCCTTTTAGTCCAAAAGATGCTAAAAGGAATGTTACTCTAAGGGAAGAGTGGTATTTTCTACCTTATTAGTGAATCTTGGGCTAGTCCTACAGAGGTGGAAGGCAGCTCACAGCAGAGTTTGCTGGCCTCATTGCTTGCCCTGACAAATATCCTTTTCTCTGACGGAGCAGCTGTTAATTCATTTTGAGTAATGCTGACTGAGCTTGCAGACTTAAAGTACAGACAACTCTGCTATTAACGGGAGGGTAGAGGTAAAGGGAATATAGAAAAAACATTCATACAAAAAGCTGAAATATAAAAATTTAATGAAAATCAAAATCTGAAATACAAAATTTACCCTAAAACTGATCTGGGAATGATAGTTGATATAGGCCTTAAAAATATATTGTGTTGTTTAGGTGATAACAAATACATATTAATTGTAGAAGACATGGAAAAAAAGAAGAGTAGAAGAAGAGGAAAAGATTTTTCTACTACCTATACACCATTATTAAGAGTTGGGGGGTATTTTAGCTTTTCTCTTACTGATAGTTCTTATGTCTGTTCATTTATTTTATGTAAGTATGGTCATCATATATATATATCTGTATTTCACATTTTAATTTTTATGCTAATAGTAAGGATTTGTTGACTGAACAATACAGCATCTAAATTTCTGTGTAGTTTAGTGTTTAATAATAATTTTAATGGCTGCATAACAGTGTATCATGTGGAGATGGTATAGCCGGCTTAACCATCCTCAACTTGGAATATTCAAGTTGTTGCCAATTTTTTACTATGATTAATAATTCCAGGTGGATCCTATCTATTAGACCATTGAGGGTGAAACCAGGTTAATGGGGCCACCTTGTAAAAATTTATCTTAATGTAGGCAAGCTTACGATACAGTTCCTGGATACTATATATCACACAGGTCCTGTAGTGGGCTTGAAATAACACACAGATCAAAAAGACTGAATAAGACATGATCATTTTATTTTCCAGAAGGGTAAATAATATGTAAGCAAAAAATTACAATGTTGGGAATCAGAGCCAGAAATGAGGCATGAAAACTCTGCATAAAGTAACTCTTTGGAAAGTCAAAAAAGGCTTCTCTAAGGACATGATAGAAGAGATAGGTCTTGAAAGATACGTAGGCATTTGCTCAGCAAAGAAGGGAGGTTTTGTTTTGTTTTGTTTTTTTTTGAGACGGAGTCTCGCTCTGTCGCCCAGGCTGGAGTGCAGTGGTGCGATCTCGGCTCACTGCAAACTCCGCCTCCCGGGTTCAGGCCATTCTCCTGCCTCAGCCTCCCGAGTAGCTGGGACTACAGGTGCCCGCCACCACGCCCAGCTAATTTTTTGAATTTTTGCTAGAGATGGGGTTTCACCATGTTAGCCAGGATGGTCTCGATCTCCTGACCTCGTGATCCACCCATCTTGGCCTCCCAAAGTGCTGGGATTACAGGCGTGAGCCACCGCGCCCATCAGAAGGGAGTTCTTAAATACAGCGAGAAGAGCTGTGGAAGGTAAAAGGATGAATAGGAATTGGGGATTTAAGACCTAGTGAGGAATAAAGATATTTGAAAGAATATGAGGCAAAATAAGATCAATGTATATGGAGTGCAACAAACAAGAAATGATAGTAGGTGAGAGAAGAGAGAAATAACTTCCATTAAAATGTCACAGGGTTAGCTGAACTTCTAAGGATCCAGGTTTGATAAGTGGTAGCAGATGGAGGAGAGGAGATAGGGAGAAGGACATACCAGGTGAGCAGGAGAGGCAGGAGCAAAGCTGGGGAGGGACACCTTGCAAGCTGTATTTGGGAAACCAGCAGTGTATTTTGTCTGGATTTTATGTCAGTGTGTGCACAGAGGTAGGGTGGAAATAGTGCTATAAAGATGTTAGCCCCAGAGACTCTTGAGAGTCTTTAGGTGAGATTAAGTTTGGGAATAGGAATGTGAACCCAAGGAAAGATTTTTAAAATAGGTGAGTGGCAGATAAGAACAGAATCTGTCCACAGATAGATGGGAAAAAAGCGATTGACAAACCAGTAAGAAAGTTCTTTTGGTGGTCTAGACTTGAAGTAATAAATACCTGAACTGAAGTAATGACAGTAGCCTGGAAATAAAGAGGCAAATTCAAGAGCTATTTCAAATAAATAACTAATGGAATTGGCAACTTTTCAGGTGTAGTGAGAGAAGAGAAAAAATGTCCAGGATGACTTAAAGATTCTGACCTTGAGTGGCTTGAGTAAATGGAGTTACAACAGAGCAGAAAGTTTTATGGAAACAACAAATGCAGTTTTGGTTGTGTTGAATTTGAGGTGCTGATGAGAGACCCATGTTCCAGATAGTTCATTGGCATATTGAACTGTGGAGCTTAAAAGATCTTATTAGCATCTTATCAAAATGGTCCCATTATATGTAATTTATGGGACATCAAGTAGGATTAATAAGGAGCTCAGCAATTAAAAAGTTTCAGATGGGGTACTTTATTTGTGGAGCTTTTTAAAAGTCTGTAGATGTAAGCAAGAAATTAGAGGATTTTTGCCCCCAAGTAGATCTGTTTAAAATTCTTTGAGTTGGAAGTTTATCTGAACCTTTCAGTAGTGATTTTACTTTGCCAATGTGTAAAGGTTGCTGAAAGTTAACAAATCAAGCTTTAAAGATAATTGTTTGAAAAATCACTTTGGGCACATATGACATCATCTCAGACTCTTGTGATAACTCAAATGAATGAGAGAATCAAAACCAGATGAGTTTAGTGAATTTGCAGATTACTGTCAAAGTTCTCAGCCCCCAGAGTTTTCCAGTTGAACAAATACCCTCTCTGGAAGATTATTTAAAATATTCAGTGATTTACCTCTTGGCCTACTTTTGTTCTGAACTTAAGTGGAGGGTGACCAGAGGGCAATTCTATAGCATCAGAGATGAGAAACATCAAACATTCATGTTTATATCCATGCAGCAAGAAGCCATGATGTCTTTCCCACTTTTTATTCATCAGTCACATAAAATATTTTTAAATTTCCTCCAGAACTCACTGTTAAAATTGAGAAATTGGCAATCAATCCAAAAGCTGAAACTTTGGACAATGCTTTGGAAATACCATTGTAATTTTAGATATTTGGATTTCCTCCCTTTTTCCCTTCCTCCCTTCCTCCCTCCCTCCCTCCCTTTCTCCTCCTCCTCCTCCTTCTTCTCCTCTTCCGCTTTCTTTCTTTCCTTTCTTTCTTTCTTTCTTTCTTTCTTTCTTTCTTTCTTTCTTTCTTTCTTTCTTTCTTTCTTTCCTTCTTTCTTTCTTTCTTTCTTTCCTTCTTCTTTCTTTCTTCCTTTCTTTCCTTTCTTTCTTTCCTTCCTTCCTTTCTTTCTTCCTTTCTTTCTTTCTTTCTTTCTTTCTTTCTTTCTTTCTTTCTTTCTTTCTTTCTTTCTTTCTTTCTTTCTTGTCTTTCTTTCTTCTTTTCTTCCTTTTTCCTTTCTTCTTTTTTTCTCTTTCTTTCTTTCTCTCTCCCTTTCCTTCCTTTCCATTTCTTTTCCTTTTTTTCTTTTTTAACAGGGTCTTGCTCTGTCACCCAGGTGGGAGTGCAGTGGTGCAATCATGGCTCACTACAACCTCAACCTCCAGGGCTTCAGTGCAATCCTCCCACCTCAGCCTCCAGAGTAGCTGGGACTACAGGTGTGTGCCAGTGTTTTCCTTTAAGATTGTGAATATTTTGTTGTTTCCTTCCTACTCCTTGTCTTGTGAACCACCTTGAGTCAGTGTGGCTACTACCCAATGTATATAATATATTCTTAAGAGGACATTGAATTACCTCTTTTAAGAAAATAATTATACTAATTCTTTAAATTCCATAAATTGAATATATAGGTTCTAAAAAATGTAAGTTTTTGAGTTTTGGATTGAAGGTTCTACTGGATATGTTTTATTATAAACAGGAGATTTATATATTTACTTATTAATCATGATAACGTATTAATAATCAAATCACTCTTTTAAATACTGCATATTATTCTTTACATAGGATCTGAGATACACTGGGGACTATGTTGTACAGAATGCGTGACGAGAAAGAAGTATTAGTAGAAATTAGTAACAGTCTGTCTTTTTAACAATATTGATATAAAAACTTATTTTTGCTTAGTTTCAGTCCAATTCTTTGTCCCCCTAATTTGCCACAGTCTAGTTATTTTAAAATTAATTAGTCTGAACATGTTTTTCCTCCATGTACCGTATTGATTAGGATTCAGTAGAGAGTTTTGGATTTATGCACCAGTAAGGTAAAATAATAATAATAATATTTCAAAATAGAGTCATCAGCAGCTGATTTCGCTATGTAAGGACATTGATTATTGATACAGAACTCTTGTAGTCATTGCTAGTGTTCACCAGTGTTAGGTTCTCCTCTCCTTTTAGGGTACATGGGAAGACTATATTTGCCAGTCTTTTTTCTATTTAGATAGGGCCATGCACTTGAGTTATGGCCAATGGAATATAAACAGATATGACTTGGCTCAATTTCAGGCCAAGGCAATTAGAACCAGAGTTTTTTCTTCACTCTTTCTCCCTTTCCTTGTGTCACTGGTTGAAGTGAAGAACTCCAAGGTCCTCACAATAGATGTTGCCTGGATTCCTGAGTCACTACTTGCAGGTGATCTCCCTAGGAGGACTACCTACCTGTCCCACAATGGACTATAATGTCAGAGAATAGCTACTACTAATTATGTAGTAAACCACTATTTAATAAAAAGAAGGGTGATTTAAAATCAAAATAAGAAGCATGCAATCGTCGCCGATTTGCAAGAAATTGAATACATTTTTTTTTTTGCTGGGCACTGAACTGGACTGTCAAAACACATGTCACTGCCTAGGCATTTAGGCGCCCTGAGGTGGTTAATTCAAGGCAGTAACTGACGGGACAGACCTGGAGTTGAGTGCTGGCTCTGTCATTTTCCACTGTATGGCTTTATGCATGTTACTTAACATCTCTGAGCCTCAATTTCTCTGTATTTTGTCAAATGGGAATTATAAATAATTATCTGTAATTTAAGTTGGTGTCAGACTTTAAAGAGACAACAAATGGCTTCTGTAAGTGCTGGATGATTGCTGGTTAACATCTTGCGGCTTGAGAGGATCCTCATCTGTATTTGTGCCAGTGGTCTCAGACTTATATACTCAAGATGTTTAATATTTCCATAAACCAGGAAATTAAAACATAAACATTTTTACAAGTCCACGGAAATAGTTTTCTGACATTTTGGGTAAGAAATTCTGAAATAGGAACTCTGTTAGGAAGAGTAAAAAGATGATGAGGCTGATACATGGCGATAGATATTTGGGTTGTGAAGCTTTGGGTTAATTAAAGGAATAAAAACGGACTACTGATGTCATAGAATCATATTCCCTTGCCTGGCGGACAGTCCAGAGTCCAAAGTGGGGAATTGATAGAGGCAAACAGAAGGGCGGCAACTAGTGTATTCTACACAAGTCCATCATGGGTGGATAAGTTATAGCATAAAATCATATAACATTATTTTTAAGAGGATAAATTTATAAATTATGGATCAGTAGGTAGATATTTTCTCTTTTGGTAGATCTATGTGTTCAGACTGGGCAAATATAATTGCGCTTACAATATGTCTCTGGGACCATTTTGATTAGCATTGGAAAGTAAAAAAAAAATGATAACACATGATATTGTGTCTGTTTCTTTTAAGCATAAACATGTTCCCAATTAGGAGACTTCTTTATTAACAACAATACGGGATCCCCTGGGGACCAAGCAGACCAAAATTCAGCCACACAACCCACTACATCTATTTGATCAGATATTTTTTTAAACGCACCATCTGACTCTTTAGGCATCTTACTATATGTAATGGAGTCTTAGTAATAAGAAAAGGGTGTGAGGTCATTTGATAACATCATTTTTTGAAAATTTGCTGCAGGTAAACGTGCGGAAAGAAATTCCTTCCAGAAAGCACATGTCAAGTTATAAACAATTTGAAAAGTATCTTAGAAATGTAGAATTTTTTTTATTTTAATTGTGCTACTTTATCAAAGTCCATTTTTTATATCTTGAAATTTTTTTATCATTAAGGTATCCTGTACAGGTGGTGAAAATAGTATTTATATATAAATTACTAAATACATATTTCTATTTCACCATATGTAACAGGATATTTTAATGACAATAAACTAAAATGATACATAAAATATATAAATATACAAACATATTAAAATGCAAATATATACATAATTTGGGAGATGCTTTACTATTAACTCTAACATAACCATCCCTAGTATTAATCATGGTTATTTAACAACAGAGAACAGAATTCAGTCTCCCCAGTTTAGGCAAAAAGTGATATTTGATGAATCTATCTAGTTATAGTATCATTGGAGAGCTGATCACAGGTTAATTACTTTGAACCTACAAGAATAACTCCCTCAGTTCCACACATACCTAGACTTTCAAGCTACTGCCACCTTTATCACAGTCAGGGAAATAGCATATTTACCTCGAAACTCTACGCTGCAAGAGAGTCTAGTAAATATAGTTCCTGGCCCCATCATCTGCAAGTGCTTGAAAGGCCATGCTAGAGGGTTATTTGATATGGAGGTTGAGTGAGCCCAATGACAATATCCAGTCCTCCTGGTAAGCCATGAAATGTGACAGATCCTTTAGAGAGGTAATTAGAGTCACATCTTTTGTGTCTTGATATAGGAAATTGTCATAAAGTAATTTGCCGTTAACATTAGTGTCTTGATAATGAAGAACATTTTTATCTAAGGGGGAAAACTGAACAGCTCAGAGAGCTGTAACTTTTATAGGAGTAACTCTATAAGAGGAGGCAGCAAACATAGCCTGTGAGTCAAATCCTACTTGCCACATGTAAGTAAAATTCTGGAACATAGACATGTTCATTGTATATTACTGTCTATGCTTGATTCAGGCTACAGTGCAGATTACATAGAGCCACAGAAATCATTTGATCACAAAGCCCCACAGTATTGCTTTGGCCCTTTACAGAGAGGACTTTGCAGGCCTCTGATCCTTTATAACCCCATTGTATGGGGCTTGTAAAAACCTTCATTGAAATTAATACTGAAATTAATACTCATTGAAATTGTGATTTTACGAAATAATGTTGGTGAATTTTTATATTTTTATATTTTATATTGGTGAGGTCAGTGTGCCAAGAATACACACATGCACACACAAACAAAATCAAAATAAAACAAAAAGCATGCCATTCTTGCAACTATGGAAAATCAAGTTGAGAAATTTAGAGTTCTAATTATGTTTTATACAAGAACCCCTAGATTTGATGTTTACACATAACTGGGACTATCTTTTAACAGATTTTGTATGATTTTCCAAGCCAAAATTCTCTCATTTGTTCACTGGGTCACATGACAAGTTAACAGTGATTCTGACAGCCTCTTTACAATAGGATGCTAGAAGTAACAAAGTCAATTGGGTGACTGTCATCAAAGTACCAAAAGAGGACAAAAGATTGTGTGTCCTTGACTTAAAATGTTGGGCTTGATAATCTCATTTTTCGTGGCTGTCTTGAGTAACAGTGTTGTTTTTTCAAAACAATTTCAACCAGAGTATCAATCTCCATTTGCTTCTGCTAAATTACTAAAAACTACATCCCTTCTCTTCATTTTTGGAGTAAGATATGGCTGTGACTGATCACTTATGTATGTGTAGACTTGGCACATCCATCGTGTAATTTTTTACAAATTCCTCTAATTTCATGAAGTGACATCTTACTCCTATTGAGAGCATTCTTACCTGCAGTTAAAGAGTTGGTGAACAGGAAAGGCCATGTAACACACATCTTAAAAAATAAGCAAAATGCCTGCACATCCTACTGTTTGTAAGACCCTTGTTTCTCACCCATAAGCAAGGATACTTTCTTCCTTTTCAGAAAGACATTAGATAAGTTGAGGGCATTTGGGGGCAGTATTAGATGGAACAAACCATGTTCCCATCTTGGGTTGGAAAAGGGACTGTCAAATATTTAGAAGGGTTCCTTCCTGTTTCCTTCATCATTCTCATCATGACTAAGTCTTTTTATAACCCATCTATGCCACTGAGAGGCCAAATTTGGCCCAGCTGGGGATTTGGCCAAGGAAAAGGTATGTTACTGGGTCTATTCTTCCCATAATTCAACTGCATTTCTTGTTTGCAAATTCTGGCCATTTTCTGTACTGCTGGGAAAGATGATTAGAAGAGTATGTGTTCTGAAAGCCGTGGACATTCTATGCTCTCACTCACCTCTAGCTTCATATTGGAGTGAGGAGGAGAGTTAGTGGGAGAATTTTCCTCCTTTTCGGCTCTGTTTGATGAATTATTTCACATTCAATAAATGGAAGGGGAGAATTGAGGTCTGAGTAATTAACAGTGAATACTGGTTACACACAGTGAATAGTTACTCAGGAGCAGTATTAGAGTAAAGTAAGCAAGGAAGAAATTACTGGGGCAAAACATATGGGCATCACATCACGAGCTAGCTGTGAAAGCAATTTTCCAGCCTTCTATAAATTCAAGATCGTTTTGATGATCACAAGTTATGATTTTCCGTGATTGGCCCTGAAATAAACGGCCTCCTGCCACATACGAAGCCATTCTGTGTCCCATTCCTCACAGCTTCTCTTAAGTCCCGCCTTGTCTGGGGCTAACGCTACATCTCCTTCTTCAATTGTTTAGCAGCCTAACTTCCGCGACATCCATTGGAGGAGGCCTGTGTCCCCAATCAATCTCACCTTGAATTGTAGTTTCCCATAATTCTTTGAGCTTGTTTGGGCAGGGAGCGTGGTTGGAGACAAAACTGAATCATGGGGGACGGCTTTCCCCCATACTGTTCTCCTGGTGGTGAATAAGTCTCACGAGATCTGATGGTTTTATAAGGGGAAACCCCTTTCACTTGGCTCTCATTCTCTCTTGTCTGCCGCCATGTAAGATGTGTCTTTTGCCATCTGCCATGATTGTGAGGCCTCCCCAGCCACGTAGAACTATGAGTCCATTAAATCTCTTTTCCTTATAAATTACTCAGTCTTAGATATGTCTTTATCAACAGCGTGAAAACAGACTAATACACTTCCACTTTCAGGAAAAGTGTGCCTAGGAATGTTAGTGTGGCAGAGATTTGCTGATGCTCACCAAACCCATTTCCTCTTCCTGGACACTCAACTAGACTGCCTTTCCCAGTCCACCTGCTTCTAGGTGGAGCTATGTGAAGAATGCCAGAGGAAATGACGTAGCCACTCTAGGGCTGACCCAGAAAGCATCATGTCCTGTTCAATATATTCCCTCTCTTCCCCACTCTTTGTAGGTGGGTGATACAATAGCAAATTTGTATTGAAGATGGAGTAGACATTACATGAAAGGAGCCCTGATCCCTGAGTCACTGTGGGAGGAGATGCACCCAATCAGAAATATGTCCTTTGAACTTTGCATAGTGAGAAATAAACTTTCATTGTGTTAGGCCACTTGGAATTTGGGGTTGTTTCTTAGAACAATTAGTTTATCCCGACTAATACATTGAGCAGCTCACTCATCTGTGTTTGTGAACATTCATTATTCATCAGTTCATCATTAATGCAGGTGACTCACAGTTCACTTAACATGAGGAAAAGTCCTAAACTATGGGATTGTTAGAATCACAAAGGCCCTTTTGTTCTGGCAATGTTTGAATTAGCTTCTTCAGGGGCCATTGAATTAGTCAGTAATTGTGAAAGCCACTGTAGGAGATTGTTTAAGTGCAATCTATTTTGAAGGGAAGGCGATGGGGTAGCTTAGGTTTTCACTTCAGGTGCAATAATGCACAGTGTGTTGTGTTCTGTTGCAAGGTATAGCATAAAGAATTGTTAATAATGGTTAATGTGCTGAAGTTTCTGAATTTTTAAAACTTTTTATTTTAAAATAATTACAGACTCAGAAGAAATTACAAAAAAAAATGTAAGGAGGTTCCATGGACCTCTTACCCTTGCCTTCTCCAGTACTGATACCTTGTATAAATATAGAGCACTATGAAACCAGGAAATTGACCTTTGTACAATCTATAGAACTGACTTAGATTTCACCAGTTATACATGCACTGTTTGTGTGTGTGTGTAATTGCATGCAATTGTATCACATGTGTAGCTCATGTAACTACCATTCACAATCAAGATGCAGAACTGTGCCATCATCACAAGACTGCTTCATGCTAACCCTTCACAGCCATGCCTTCATAGCCATGCCCTTCACAGCCATGCCTGCACTCCAGCATTCTCTCCTCCCATTTCCCAACTCTCATTTGTTCTCTACCTCTATAATCTTGTGATTTTGAAAATATTATATAAACAGAATCATATAGTATTGACCTTTTGAAATGGACTTCTGCCACTCAGCATAATTCCCTTGAGGTCTATATTCATCAGGGTTCTTCAGAGAAACAGAACCAATAGGTTACATAGGAAGGAAATTTATCATGAAGGACCAGCTTACATGATTATGGAAGCTGAAAAGTCCTACAATCTGTGATCTGCAAATGGGAGGCCAGAAAACTGGTGGTGTAGTTCCAGTCTAAACCCATGGTCCAAGAACCACAGAAGCCAATGGTGTAGGCCCCAGTCTGAGTCTGTCTGAAGGCCTGAGAACCAGGGAATGGATAATGTAAGCCCTAGTCCAAGTCTGAATGCCTAAAAACTGGGACTGCCAATGACTGAGGGCAAGGAGAGGATGGATGTCCCAGCTCAAGCAGACAGAGAGCAAATTCACTCTTCCTCCACCTTTTTATTCTATTCAGGCTCTCAAAAGATTTGATAATGCCCACCAACATTGGTGAGAATGGCTATTCTTTACTCAGTCTACAATTCAAATGCTAATCTGTTGTGCACTCATCCTCACATACCCAGAAATAACGTTTTCCCAGCTATATGGGCATTGCTTAGCCTAGTCAAGTTGATACATAAAATTAACCATCATGAGTCCACCTTTGTCAGCTTGGCACCCATATGCATCTCCTTAAACTATGTTTAATTACCAAATAAAGAAAATAACAAGGTCATAATTCTGCCTAACAGGATTCAACTATCCTGCATGCAACCAAAAATGCACTAATCAGAAGAGGAGGTAAAAATCCTTGAGTAATGTTTACTCTTCTCCTGACATCTCATCATTTAAATACTATAATGTAAAATTAACAGTACTTAGGTACTGATATAAAGTCAATACATTTTATGTAACATGATAAGAGAAGAAAGAAAACAAAGGTATTTGCTTAATGCATCTATCTACACACACACACACACAAACATATTCATAACAAAATAAGGAGGAGATACTCATGACAATTACCGTCCTCATTTCTGTGACTGGCCACATGGCCACAGCTGGTATTTATAATCACATTTTTCTACCACCTATTCAGTATTCTCTTTGCCTTTAGCAAGCACCTCAGTGGTCATGGTTCTTTACTTGATGGGGTGACCCAAACCTTTGTTCCTGAAGGATCTGGGCCATTAACATTCCTGCGTGGATTAGGTTGTTCTAATTTCTATTGACCTTAATCACAGGGCATGGTAATACTAAGAGATGCCCTAAGGGATTGCCTTTACTCCAGACATGCTCTTCTTTACCTCCACTGTGGAGCAGTAGTCCAATTTTTCCTTGGTAGTGAAGGTAAATCACTCCAGACCACATCATAGTTCCTTTCCTGGTCTTTTGACTCAGACACATGAGGAACCCAGTGGCCAGGTAACTTCTAGGTCAAGGAATCACTCACTGTTGTGTCTCCTGAAGAAAACATTCCTCCCTCTGGACCTGTAGACCTGCATGCAGAACATTAAGTCTTGGGAACAGGAAGCAAACATTTTGTTAGTGGATCACTAGAGGTAATCATAAGTGAGACCACTCTCATTTTTACCTGTTGATTCCTGGACCAGTGAATCCTGGCTATGGAAGAAACAGTGTCGTATACTGGATACTGATTCAGAGCATATACTGCCTTCTGGAGGGCCTTGTCATAGCCCGGCAAGGTTTTGCCACCTAGTTGATGCTGTATGTAGCTAAGTCTTCACAAGGCCTTTCCACGGTTCTATCAGTCAAATGCTTTAGAATGGTGGGGAACATGGTAGGAGCAGTGAATCCCATAACCATGAGCCCATTGCCACACTTCTTTGGCTGTGAAGTAAATTCCTTGGTCAGAAGCAATGCTGTATGGAATATCA
Organism: Rhinopithecus bieti; assembly: GCF_001698545.2. Taxonomy (NCBI): domain Eukaryota; kingdom Metazoa; phylum Chordata; class Mammalia; order Primates; family Cercopithecidae; genus Rhinopithecus; species Rhinopithecus bieti. The sequence continues at coordinate 21,335 of NW_016828177.1, forward strand.
TGACAGTAAATAAGTCATTCTATAAGCCCACAGAGGGTAGTTTTGGTAGAAGAATTGCATTCAGAGAAGGTAAATCCATATTCACAGTAAGTGTCTATTCCAGTGAGAACAAAAACAATGCCTCTTTCATAATAGAAGTGGTTCAATGTAATCATCCTGTGACTAGGTAGCTGGTTGAACTTTTCAGGGAATTGTGCCATATCAGGGGCTCATCGTTGTTCTCTTCTTGTGCCATATTAGCCCTCAGCAGTGGCCGTAGCCACTCAGCTTTGGTGAGTGGAAGTCCATGTTGTTTAGCCTATGAATAACTTTGCCACCAGGGCCACTGTGTTCACAAGCCCATGGGGCGATGACTGGGGTGGCCGTCTGTAAGTGCTGTCAGTCAGGGCCTAATGATCCTTGCCACCAGGGCTACTGTGTTCATCAGTCCATGGGGCAATGACTTGGGTGGCTGGGGAAGGAGGCTTACTTTTATCCAAGAGTGGGTCATTCTATCCATCTGATTATTAAAATTCTCCTCTGCTGAAGTCACTTTTGGGTGAGCATTCACATGGAACACAAATATCTTTGTGCTTCTGTGCTCATTCTGAGAATTCTAAGAGTTCTATCCACATACCTCTTTTCCAGATTTCTTTATCACCAATTTCCAATCATGTTTCTTCCAAGTCCCTGATTATCCAGCCAAACCACTGACTTAGCTCATGAATTGATGTATAATTGCACATCTGACCATTTCTGTCTTCAAGAAGAGTACACAACCAGGCGCACTGCTCAAGGTTCTGCCCACTAGGAGGATATCCCTTCACCACTGTCCTTAACGGATGCCCCAGAAAGGGGCTGCAGCACTATAGCTCTTCGCTTATGGTTGATGCCTGCATATCGGGCAGAACAATCTCCACGCCAGGCTCAAGTTTGTTTTTTTTTTAAATTTGTCAGCTGATCATAGGGAACTCCATATGCAGCCAAAAATGCAGGCAGGGAGAGATAAGGCAGTGTAGCAGGAGTGGGGACTGTGGGCATTTGGGCCACTTCTTCATGTAGCTGACTTGTGACTTCATTGCATGCCCAGCATAATCATATTGCTTCCATTTGACAATGGAGTGCTGCTGTGCATGCCCAATGCCACAGCGTGGTGGGTCTGGTAATACCCAGTCCATGATGGGCAGCTCAGCTAGTGTGGTAATTTGATAGCCCATGCTCAGCTGTTCAGTCTCCTCTAAGGCCTGGTAGTAGGTTAAGAGCTGTTTATCAAAAGGAGAATAGTTATCAGCAGATTATGGTAGGGCCTTGCTCCAAAATCCTAAAAGACTGTGCAGCAATTCATCTATAGGAGCCTGCCAAAGGCTCCAAATAGCATCTCTATCTGTCAGTGACCCTGCAAGCACCATTAGATCTGCTGGATCTTATGGCTTAAGTAGCAGAGTAGCTCACACAGAAGCCGGGACCTTTTGCAGAGCCTTCTCTTGTTTTGGGTCCTACTCAAAACTAGCAGTTTTTCAGGTCCCATGTAGTAAATGGGTCAGAGTAACACACCCAAATGAGAAATGTGTCTCCAATGTCTGAAGAAGTTCACTAGGCATTATTCCTCTTTCTTGATTATAGGAAAGGCCAGATGCAACAACTTGTCTTTCACCGTCAACGGGTTAGCTTGACATGCCCCATATCACTGGACCCCTAGAAGTTTCACTGAAGTAGGAGATACCTGAGTTTTAAAAATTTATTTTAAATGAGAAATAAAAATTGTATATGTTTATAGTGTACAACAAGATGTTTTGATAAATGTGTACATTGTAGAATGGCTAAATCATGCCAATTAACATATCTATTACCACATGCTTAACATTTTTTTGTGATGAGAATACTTAAAATGTATTCTCTTATCAATTTTCAAGTATACAATACATCATTATTAACTATAGTCATCACGCTCTTGAATTTATTCCTCTTGTCTAACTGAAATTTTGTAACCTTTGACCAACATCTCCCCAGTCTCTGTGCCCCACCCCAACTTCCAGCCTCTGCTAACCACCATTCTACTCTCTGCTTCTATGACTCCATCTCTTTTAAATTCCACATACAAGTGAGATCCTGTGGTATTTGCGTTTCTGTGCCTGGCTTATTTAACATAATGTCCTTCAGATTCCTCCGTGTTGTGGCAAAAATGATAGAGTTTTCTTCTTTCTAAAGGCTGAGTAGTAGTTCATTGTATGTATATATACCACATTTTTGGGTTAATTTTATTTTTTTAATTGGCAAATAATTATTCACATTCCTGGGGTACATAGTGATGTTTTGATACATATAATATATAGTATAGTGATCTGATCCAGGTAATTAGCATATCCACAATCTCAAGCATTTATTTTGTTGTGTTGGGAAGGCTCAATATCCTCCTTCTAGCTATTTTAAACTGTATCATCTATTATTGCTAAGGATGGTCATTCTGCAGTGGCATGGAACACTGGAACTCATTCCTTCTATCTAGTTGTAATTTTGTGTTCTTTAGTTGTAATTTTGTGTTCTTTAACAAACTTCTCCCTATTCCTATCCTCCTCTTTCCTTTCCTTCCAGCCTCTAATATCCTTGTTCTACTTTTTACTTCTATGAGATCAACTTTTTTGAGCTTCCACATATGAGTGAGACCAGGCAGTGTTTAACTTCCTGTTGCTGGCTTATTTCACTGAACATAATGTCCTCCAGTTCTACGCATGTTGCTGTGAATGACATGATTTCATTCTTTGTTTATGGCTGAATGGTATTCCATTGTGTGTGTATATATATGTATATATCCCATTTTCTTTATCCATTCATCTGTTGTTGGACACCTAAGTTTATTCTATATATTGGCTATTGTAAATAGTTCTGCAATAAGCAAGGAGGTGTCAATGTCTCTTCACTATAATGATTTCCTTTCCTTTGGACAAATTCCAGGCATTGGGATTGCTGGATAATATGGCAGTTCTACTTACAGTTTCTTGAGGAACTTCTATACTCTTTTCCCTAATGGCTGTACTAGTTTATATTCCCATGAACAGTGTAAAAGAGTTCCCTTTTCTCTGCATCCTTGCCAACATTTGTAATGTTTTTTCTTTTTGATAATGAATAAATCAAATTATTTAAAAATCCAGAAGTAATTTAATAATTAAATAATTTCTGGGTTTTCTGTTTGTTCCATTGGTCTGTGTGTCTGTTTTTATGTCAGCACCATGCTCTTTTGATTACTACAGCTTTGTAATAGATTTTGAAATCAGGTGGTGTGGCGCTTCTAGCTTTGTTCTTTTTGCCCAAGATTGCTTTGGTTATACAGGGTCTTGTGTTTCCATGAAAAGTTTAGAATTTTTTCTCTATTTCTGTGAGAAAATGTCATTAGAACTGTGATGGGGTTGCACTGAATCTGTAGATCATGTTGGTTACTATGGGTATTTGAACAATATTAGTACTTCTATTCCATGAACACATTGTAGTTATTGTGTCTTGTGTCTTGTTCAATTTCCTTCCTTCCTTCCTTCCTTCCTTCCTTCCTTCCTTCCTTCCCTCCTTCCCTCCTTTCTTTCTTTCTCTTTTCTTTCTTTCTTTTATTTCTTTCTTTCTTTCTCTTTCTTTCTTTCCTTTCTTTCTTTTTCTCTCTTTTTTTTTCTTTTCTTTCTCTCCTTCCTTCCTTCTTTCTTTTCTCTTTTCTTTCTTTTCCTTCTTGCTTCCTTTTTTTCTTGCTTTCTTGCTTTCTTGCTTTCTCACTTTCTCTGTCTCTCTTTCTTTTCAGAGTCTTACTCTGTCACCCAAGTTGGAGT
>NW_016828178.1:0-3563 GCF_001698545.2 Rhinopithecus bieti
TAATGAGGAGCTGTTTAGGTTTCAGTTTTCCGAGATGAAAAAGTTCTAGAGATCTGTTGCACAACAATGTGAATATACTTATCATTACTGATACCTGTACTCTTAAAAATTGGTAAGTTTGGTTATTTTTATTTAAAAAAACAAAAAAGGCCATTACATACATGGAGATGCTAAGACCAGCCACCACCATCAAACTTACCAATTTTTTAAAAAAGGAATAAGGAATAGGTGTTTGTGGGAAGAACTTGGGTTAATACTTCTTTATTTACATGACTTAGCAAGTCAAAGCAAAGCCAAATGGAATTTCTCCCTGTGACCTGGTGGGATGATGGACTTGCTGGGTCTGCTAAATGCCATCGTGTACACATAAAATGTTTTAAGAAAGACTCTATATGAGGTACAAGCTTTGAAAGATGTAAACTCTAGTAGATGAAGTTAATGCCACTTACATTTTTAGAGCTGTTATGGGATGAATTGTGTCCCCCCAAAATTCATATGTTGAAGTCCTAAACTCCAGTTACCTCAGAATGTGATCTTATTTGGAGATAGAATTCATAAATAGGTAATTAAGCTAAAAAGAGGTAATTAGGTTGGGTCTTATTCCTATATGACTGGTGTCCTTAAAAGAAGAGGAAATTAGGACACAGACAGGCACAAAGAGGGATGACCATGTGAAGATACAGAAAGAGGACAGCCATCTACAAGCCAAGGAGAGAGGCCTTACAAGAAACCAGCCCTTAGCCAGGTGTGGTAGCATGTACCTGTAGTTCTAGTTACAAGGGTACAGTGAGTTAGGGTTGTGCCACTGCACTCCAGCCTGGAGAACAGAACAAGACCCTGTCTCTAAAATAAATAAATAAATAAATAAATAAATAAATAAATAAATAAATAAAGAGAAGGAGAAGAAGAAGAAAAGCAAAATAAAAAAGGAAAAAAAAGAACCAAGCCTGCTGGCCAGGCACGGTAACTCATGCATGTAATCCCAGCACTTTGGAAGGCTGAGGCAGGAAAATCATCTGAGGTCAGGAGTTGAAGACCAGCCTGCCCAACATGGTGAAACCCCCTCTACTAAAAATACAAAAATTAGCTGGACATGCTGGCATGCTAATGTAATCCCAGCTACTCAGGAGACTGAGGCACAAGAATTGCTTGAGCCAGGGAGGCAGAAGTTGCAGTGAACCCAGATTGCACCATCACACTCCAGCCTGGACTACAGAGAGACTCCATCTCAAAAAACAAACAACAAACAGACAAAAAAAAAAAAAAAGCAAGCCTGCCTATCCCTTGATCTTGGACTTCTAGCCTCCAGAACTGTGAGAAAATAAATTTCTATTCTTTAAGCCAGGTGTGTGTGTGTGTGTATGTGTGTGTGTGTGTGTGAATTTAGAACATATGACAACAATAGCAAAAAAGTCAGTATGGGGATAAATAGAATAAAGGATTCTAAAATCCATGTATTATGTAGGAGGTAAAGATGTTGATTAATATTAAACCTTGATAATTTGATTAATGTTATAGTTTATAGGATAACCAGTAAGTAATAGAAATACACACAATGTAAGACTTCCAAAATGGTAGAATTAAAAATATGAAAGGATAAAATATACTCAACAAACCTAAGTGAAAGCAAGCAAACACAGATAAAGAAACATAAAACAGGTAGAAAAAATAGCAAGATAAGATGGTATATTTAAATTGAAATATAACAGTAATCATATGTAATATGAGTGGACCAAATATTTCAGTTAAAAGACAAAGATTGTCAGATTGATAAGAAAGCAAAAGTAGCTGGGCGTGGTGGCTCACACCTCTAGTCCCAGCTACTTAGGATGCTGAGGTGGGAGGATCACTCGAGCCCAGGAGGTTGAGACCAGCCTGGGCAAGATAGTGAGACTTGTCTCTTAAAAAAAAAAAAAAAAAAAAAAAAAAAGCAAAAGCAAATCGTGTGCATTTTATAAAAGGCATATCTAAAACATTAGATACAGAAAAGTTGCAAGACAAAAATAGGAAAAGAAGTTATGCAAATATCTAAAAGATATCTATTGCAGCTCTATTGATAGCAGAAAAATAGACTTTAAAGCAAGAAAGTATTACTGGAGATTAAGAATGTGATTTCATGGCCAGACGTGGTGGCTCACACCTGTAATCCCAGCACTATGGGAGGCCGAGGCAGGCAGATCACGAGGTCAGGAGATCAAGACCATCCTGGCTAACAAGGTGAAACCCCATCTGTACTAAAAAAAAAAATACAAAAAATTAGCCAGGCATGGTGGCGGGCACCTGTAGTCCCAGCTACTCAGGAGGCTGAGGCAGGAGAATGGCATAAACCCAGGAGGTGGAGCTCGCAGTGAGCAGAGATCACGCCACTGCAGTCCAGCCTGGGCGACAGAGTGAGACTCTGTCTCAAAAAAAAAAAAAAATGTGATTTCATAATAATCAAAAGTCTCTGAGAAAACAAAATTTGAATTTATATTATGTAATTACATAGCTTCAAAATATTTAAAGCAGAAACTGATAGAAAAAGGAAAATGGACAAATTCACAATTTAGAGTGCTAGATTTTAACACATTTCTCATCAAGTGATGGAACAATGTATAGAAATAGAACAGTTAACAATTCACAAGTTTGATCTTATAGACATATTTAGAAAATAGCACCTTGAAATTGCAGAATTACACATTCTTTGGAAGTACACAAAGGAAACATGTTAGAATTTTCCATTTTAAGCTACAAATAAAGTAGTCTCAAATTTCAGATAATAAAAAACATGTTTTCTGGTCACAATACAATTAAAGTAGATATAAGTAAGAAAGAGATAACTATAAAATCTTCCTATGTTAGAAATCAAGAAATATACTTTTAAACCCATATGTCAAAGAAGAAATCATAAGTTAGAAAATATTTTAAACTGAATGATAACAAGGCATGACATATTAAAATGTGGGAATCAGCTAAAGCAATACTTAAAAAGAAAGGTATAGCCTTAAAAACATATATTGGAAAAGAAGAAAGCCTGAAAATTCATGAGCCAAGTTATGTCTCAAGAAGCTAGTGGAACAGCAAAATAAACCAAAAGGAAGTAGAAGCAAGGAAATAATAAAGATATGAAGTAAATGAAGTAAAAAAGAAACATACAATAGAGAGAATAAACAAAACCAAAAGTTGGTTCCTTGAAAATTGACAAACTTCTGGCAAGAGCAATCAAGATGAAAAGAAGGCACAAATAATATCAGAAATTTTAAAAAATTGGACATCAATAAAGATCCCACAAGAATTTCTGCCAATATAAAAAATGAGAATACTTATTAATCTTTTAACAGTAAGTTTGGAAAATTAGGTAAAATGGATTAATCCCTGGTAAACACAACAAGAATGAATAAAAACCTTGAAACTCCTAAAACCTTTGAGAAACTGAATTTGTATTCAAAAATCTTCCCGCAAAAAAAAAAAAATCTAGATCCAGGTGGCTACACTAACTACATTCTACCAGTTTTTCAAGGGAGAAATAATATCAACCTTACAAAAATTCTTCCAGAAAATGGAAAAAGATGGTATGTTATTCA
>NW_016828178.1:4985-13697 GCF_001698545.2 Rhinopithecus bieti
GACTTTGAGCCTCTAGAATGATGAGTGAATAAATTTCTTTTGTTTTAAAGGCACCAAGTGTGTGGTGAATTTGTTACAGTAGCCCTAGAAATCTAATACTAACAAAAACAATGTTAGAGTTGAATTAGAAGTGTCAGTGAGAACTTAGGAATTAAAAAAGCATAGTCTTAGCACTGTTCACTGAAGGAATCTAGAAGTAATTACACTGCAGTAATAACAAGCCCATCGCATGCCCAAATCTTGGTCTCTAACTGCCATTTTCCATTCAAAAGAATCTGAGCTCCCTAGAGAAATGACTTTTTCAAGGCTGGATCAAGGAGACTGCCAGGTGATCTTAGATGATCTTGGTGATCTTGATGTGCCAGAAGATAAATGGGATCATGGGAAAAGAACACAGAAACTGGCCTGTTTCACAACAAGCTTTAATCCAATGGTATTAGCAACCCTTAAAGTTCTTTACAAGTATTCAATAGTATATTGATGGTTGTCAATTTGAGCATCAAAAGGAATAATGAGGGTAATGGATCATAATTGGAAAATCAGTTTGCAACCATCACTATACTATTGAATACTTGTAAAGAACTTTAAGGGTTGCTAATACCATTGGATAAAAGCTTGTTGTGAAACAGAATATTTGCATGGTCTCAAAGTCTCACTCCACAAATTGTTAGGAAAGGTCAGGAGATTGAGACCATCCTGGCTAACACGGTGAAACCCCGTCTCTACTAAAAATACAAAAAAAAAATTAGCATGGCCTGGTGGGGGGCACCTGTAGTCCCAGCTACTCGGAAAGCTGAGGCAGGAGAATGGTGTGAACCCGGGGGGGCGGAGCTCGCAGTGAGCCGAGATCGTGCCACTGCATTTCAGCCTGGGCGACAGAGCGAGAAAAAAAATTGAGGCAGAATTTCGCTATGTTGCCTAGGCTTGTCTCAAACTACTGGGCTCAAGCAATCCTCCTGCCTCAGCCTCCTGAGTAGCTGGGACTACAGGGGCATGCCACTATGCCTAGTTTAAGAGGTAGTATTTAAACTGAGACCCGAAGGGTAAAAAAACATGGATAAAAGAAGAAACAGAAGGGGTGAGAGCCTTCCAAGCAGAGGGAATCACATATACAAAGGCTCTCATGTTAAATAAAACAAGAGTTGACATTGTTGAGAAACTAAAAGATTAGTTTATCTGCGATGCAGTAGAATAGGAGGAATGCAGTGGAAGAATAGATCAGAGACTTGGGCAGGGGCTATATTAGGCAGAGCTTGGAGACCAGAATAAGGGGCCAAGGTGGGAACAAACCAATTAAATTGGCATTTCTCCTGGGGGGGTGGGGGGCAGGGAGCTAGCCCATGCATCATTTTTTAAAAGCTCCAAAGGCGATTCCAATAAGCAGCCAGGGTTGGGAACCTAGGGGGGACGTGTAGCTAGATTAATGAAGATGGCCCAAACTTCTTTGGTTCTGATAGCTAAACTCTCTGTAGGAACACAGTGCTACTTTACAGTGCATTCGCCAGGAAAAGTCCCTTCCCATTTGGAATCCGAAGTAAAACCGACACCACACTTGAAGATGCCAGGATTGTTAGAGGAAAATGTCACCCAATAGTCCCAGGAAGCAGGAGCCCTTTTGTTGCTATTTAACCACTTCTTTCTGGTATGGTGGCAAGTTGCCTCCTTACACACAAACTGCCTCAGGAGATCCTAAGGAGATCATGGTGTCTGTCCTTGCAAGAGCATGCACTATGGTAGGACATTACCTTCATTCTGTTCCTTTTTCTCCAAGACTCTTGCGTATTCTCACCATTTGGCTGGACTTTCTTCTGTAGGTTTACTTCGGAATCCACACAAAACCCACAGGGTTTTAGAGTTGCCTTGAATTACACACTTGAACATTCGGATCTTCATTTTCCCAAACATCCACCCAGTTATAGGTGGCGTTTGCTCCAAAGTCCTGGAGTAGCAAGATGCCTTGAGTCTTAGCCTGTCTTCCCACTTCTTTCTCTCTGTATCCCCTCCTGCCAAGGTTGCCCAGCCACATTAAATTGCATGCCTTGCTGTGTTGCATTTGTTATCATTCTAAAGTTGTCACCAACATGTGGGAAACCAGTTTATCTAACTAATAATGATAGCTACCATTTTCTGAGCTCTTACTGTGTACTCCTCTTGCCACAGCAAATGCATTGACAAGGGAGTCTGCTGGCCAAAGCCTGACTCTCATCTCCAGATGATCCAACACAGGTGCTGTGTGTGACCCGGGACAAAGCACTTAATGTCACCGAGGTTTGGAAAGTGGGTGAGAACATTCTAGATATAAGGCCTAGCTAGAGTGAAGGACTCCAAAGCAGGGTGCTCTTAATTCTAGATGTCCCAGATGCGTGGGACAGAGTCATCTAGTCATCTTCCAGGATTTAATCCTGGACTACTGGAAACAACTAGAAGTGAGAAAAGCATCTGTGCTTTGCAGTGACCATTGTCCTGTCAGACAATCAATAAATGCTATCTTTCCTCTTTCAGGTTTTTCAGGGAAATCAAGACTCCTTCACACCTGTGGTGAACTCTCTAGACTCACCATTACTGACTCGCTACCTTCGAATTCATCCCCAGAGTTGGGTGCACCAGATTGCCCTGAGGATGGAGGTTCTGGGCTGCGAGGCACAGGAGCTCTACTGAGAGTGGCCACTGCAGCACCTGTCAGTGCCTGCACCCCTCCCTCCTCAGCTCCAGGGCAGTGTCCCTTCCTGGCTTGCCTTCTACCTTTGTGCTGACCTTCGGTTTACTTCCTGCCCCACATTGTCCATGGCCCCATTATTTTGCTATGTATTTAAACTATACAGTCCTAGCAGACACTGCCTTGAAGCCTCCCGAATTAACTATCATTAATCCTGCATTTATTTGGTGGGGGGCCAGGAGGGTGCATCCAATTTAACTTAACTCTTACCTATTTTCTGCAGCTGCTCCCAGATTATTCCTTCCTTCCAATGTAACCAGGCAAAAAGTGGTTTTTGCTTCCTTACACATAGACATAATTATGTTATTTGGTCATGAGGGGCACATTCTTATCTCCAAAACTAGCATTCTTAAACTGAGAATTAGAGATGGGGTTCAAGAATCCCTAAGTTTCCTGAAATTATATAGGGCATTCTGTATAAATGCAAATGTGCATTTTTCTGATGAGTGTCCATAGATTTAATCTCAGAAAGATGTAGACATAAAACCATTTGGTCTTAACTCTGACCAATAAAAAATAAGTCAGGAGGATGGAATTGTTGAAAGCTTTGAAACAAAATAACTATGTCATCTTGAAATTTGTGATGGCCAAGAAAGAAAATGATGATAATAGGCTTCTAAGGACATATATTTCATATTTCTGTAGAAATATGAGGAAAATCCATGGTTATCTGGGATAGGAAATACAAACTTTGTATTTTGTATTTGGCCTACTTTGTAATAAAGGAAGATGGATTTTGTAAATCTTTGAGGTAGTGCCACATGAAGTCCTAAAGATCTAGCAAATTCTTTGAAAATCATAAATTTCCATAATGAATCCTGGGGGGACAGGAAGAAACAGAACAGATAGCAAACAGTTCAAAACTTTGTTGACATCTGCTGTACTAAGAGGCACATGCCCTGAGATAGGAGTTCAACAGACTCTGCAGATAAAACAGGATGCAGTAAAGAAGCTGGCCAAACCTGCCAAAACCAAGATGGCAACAAAAGCTGCCTCAGGTGGTCCTCACTGCTCGTTATACACTAATCATAACGCATTAGCATGCTAAAACACATTACCACCAGCACCACGACAGTTTACAAATGCCATGGCAACATCCAGAAGTTACTGTACATAGACTGAAAGGAAGAGGAACCCTCAGTTCCAGGAATTCCACACCCCATTCCTGGAAAACTCATAAATAATCCACCCCTTATATAGCAGGTGATCAAGAAATAATCATAAAAATAGCCAACCAGCCTATGGAGTAGCCACCCTTTCATCCTTTTATGTGTTAATAATTTGCTCTCACTTAAGTCTGTCAGCTCGCTCTTGAATTCCTTCCTGTGCAAAGCCAAGAACCTATGTGACTTCTCAAGTTGAACCCCAGCTTTGAGGTTCGCCCTGTGACACAACACAACAACAGCATAGTCTGCCCCTATGAGTGCTTACTGTGCTATAATAATGCACTCAGTTTACTCTCTCCCTTTACTAATTTCCTGCTGCTAAAATAACACAACAAAATGTAATGGGAAATTTTATACCATGACTGAAAACTAGAGTCCCACGCACATAGTTGAAGTATCAAGGAGGTCAGAAGAAAACTGCCATGTCACCACACAATAGGATTCCCCATCTTGCCCTCCACCCCAATAAGATTGCGAACCGTTTACTGCTCCTTCCATCTGCCTGACCCCTTCACTAAGACTACACAGAATCTCCTGATTTAGTAAAGGGGACTGGAGGCAAGGATAAGTTACAGCAGTTGGAGGAGATTGCAACCCAGGGCAATTTGAAAATAGGAGATCCTAATATGAAAGAAAAATGGATCCCAATCTGAGAAAAGGCAAAAGAATGGCTACTTATTTTCTATGCTTGAGTATTTTCTAATAATCCTGCTTGACCCTGAGCTGACCGCTTTGGAAACTATAACGTAGCTGTCACAGTATAGTCACAATCCACAAATGATAAAGGTGAAAATGGTTTATAGCCCTGTGAAGTTCTTAACATTTAGAGGCTAACTTACAGAAATGAATAAGTTGTTTTGTTTTATAGCCCAGTAGAAGAGTTAACCCCAAAGGTGATATGGTTTTATTTCCTGTTATGTTTAACTTGGCAATCTTGTTTTGGCATTCTTTTCCCATTGACTATATACATCTCTATTTCTCAAATGCTCATGGAACTAGTTATTTTATTTTCCTGCTGTTTTCTTCAGTAATGAGTTAAATAAAACATTGACACATACAAACAAATGCCTTTGAGAATTGTGTTTTTACACTGGAAATGAAAGTGTGAGCACTGGTCATTGTAAAACAAATAGGGGCACTGAATAGCAAGATGGACACTCTAGAAAACCAAATTAGTGAGTTAGAAAACCAGATTAAATTGAACTCAGAGTAAAAATGATATAATTCATGAGAGGCTGAATAAAATAAATCAGAAATGGAATCTCAATCCAGGAGAACAGCTTATATGGAGAGAGAAAGAGAGAGAAATGGGAGTTTCTGTTCAATGGGCATAAAGTTTCAGTTATGCTGCTGGGCACGGTGGCTCACACCTGTAATCCCAGCACTTTGGGAGGCCAAGGCAGGCGGATCACCTGAGGTCAGGAGTTCGAGACCAGCCTAGCCAACATGGCAAAATCCCGTCTCTACTAAAAATATAAAAATTAGCTGGGCATGGTGGCACACGCCTGTAGTCCCAGCTACTTGGGAGGTTGAGGCACAAGAATTGCTTGAACCCGGGAGGCGGGTGGAGGTTGCAGTGAGCCGAGATCATGCCATTGCATTCCATCAGCCTGGGCAACAGAGTGAGACTCCATCTCAAAAAAAAAAAATAAGTTTCAGTTATGCAAGATGAATTAAGTTCTACAGATCTAATGTACAACATTGTGCATATAGCTAACGATACCATACTGGGCACTTAAAAATTTGTCAAGAGAGCAGATACCATGTTGTGTTCTTACTACAATTTTACCACATTGTAAACACAATGTGCAAATAGAATAGCAAAGAATGTACACAATGCCCATGAGCATAACATTCTAGTGGACCCACAATGCATTGGAGTTCAGTGAGACTCAAAGGGAGAAGAATGTTAACAAAGTCAGTGGGGAGGGGAAAATGAGTGTGATGAAATAGGCGGTCTCATTAAACTTCCCTTACAAAACACAAGATCAAAGATAAAATTATTAAGAATTTCAAGACAGTGACATCAGAGCAAACAAAACATAGGGCCCCTCAGGGTGTGGGGCCCTGTGGACCGGCATAGATCAAACTCCCATGAAGCCAATCCTGAGTCCCAGGCAAGCTGGGACTTTTGGTCATCCTAGCAATAGTCATGTGAGTGCACTATCTTGGAAGTAGATCCTCCATTTTCTTTCAGTGTTTTGGGTCACAACCTAGATACCTTTATCAGTGCCTCGGAATGTTCAAGGTCCCAATTTTCATTCAGGCCTGCTGGCTGGGTCACAGAATGGTCAAGCCACTCCGTGATTTTCTATCATGACAGAGCAAGAAACTGGGGGAGACTGGAGGACTCTACAAAACTTTCATTTTATGTATTTCCTGGTAGCCCTGTTTTCTGATAGACCCCTAACTGAGATACCATTTTTGCCAGTTCTTCTATGGATAACTATTATTTTTTAAATTTTTAAAATATTTTATATTTTGTAGAGACAGGCTCCTGCTATGTTGCCTAGACTTGATTTGCATTTTTTTAAATTTTAAGTTCTGGGATACACGTGCAGAACATGCAGGTTTGTTACATAGGTATACATATGCCATGATGGTTGGGTGCACCCATCAACCCGTCATCTAGGTTGTAAGCCCCACATGTCACCCAGGCTGGAGTGCAGTGGCATGATCATAGCTCACTGCAGCCTCAATCTCCCAGGCTCAAGGCAGGCTACTGCCTCAGCCTCCAGAGTAACTGGGACTACAGGCATGCACCACCACACCTGGCTAATTTTTAAATGTCTTGTAGAGACAGGATCTTGCTATGTTGCTCAGGGTGGTCTCAAACTCCTGAGCTCAAGCTATCCTTCTGCCTCAGCCTCCCAAAGTGCTGGGATGACAGGCGTCAGCCAGAACTATTTTTTTAAAAATTAGTTTGTAAGAGTTCTTTGTACATTAACAATCTTAATTGAATGTCTGTCATATATGCTGTGAAATTACTTAATTTGTCATTAATCTTTTATCTTTTTTAAACAATGTTTTGCTATATGAAAGCTTTACATTTTTATGTTATAAATTTATCAGTATTTTCATTTATGGCTTTGGGTTTTATGACATGCTTAGAGTAGCTTATTCTGCACCAAGATTATAAAATATCCACTCATAGAATTTTCTATCATAAAAGTATGACAGAAAATGTCATATTTTATATATGATTTTATTTTGTTTAGTCCTTGATCCATCTAGAATTTCTATTTTGCATAGCATGGCAAAGGGCTCACACCCAACATCATATTAAATAATGTCTTTTTCCCCAATATGGAATGCCATATTTACCATCTATTGAAGTTCTATATATATTTTATTATAAGGCATAGTTAGATACCATGTGGTGAATAAAATATCTTAGAATTCTTCAAGCCTAAGAGGATACAACTACTGTAAGGATGGGCTTTGGTATAACACAGATGTTTATACATAGACAGAAATTGATGTCTGTGTGCTTAGCTGTCAAATAAGGAGACTGGGGTAGGGTTAAATGTAATCGATGATATCATAAGGAGTCGTGGAATTCTATTTGGAACTTCAGAGACCTAAGGAGAAGACTGACCAGCTTCTTCTGAAGACTTCTGCCCTCTAAAGACTAAGGCCTAATTCCACTGGTTTCTTTGAATTCCGTGGTGCTAAGTCGATTTTCAGGTAAGTGGTTTCCCACTGGATGTGGGTCTCTTTAAGCCCTAGTAAGCAGTAGGTGAGTGTATCAGTTATAAATGTCTTAAGTAATAGGAGGCCCAAATTATAATGGCTCAAATAAGAGTATATTTTTCTCATACCATGCAGTCCAGAGGTGAGGAGCTACAGGTGTTAGTTTAGTGGCTTGAAATTGTCAGAGCAACTTCAGGCAACATTTCTTAAACAACATTCAAGGCAGCACCATCTCTTTTATCAAGAGAGCAAAAAGCCTTCCCAAAAGCTACCCATCAGATTGCCCATATGTTTCATTATCTAGAGCTATGTCACATAGCCAAGCCCAACTTCAAGGATGGCTGAGAACGGGAGGATTCAGCTTTTTCAGCTTATCTAGTTGGATGTAGTAAATGAAAAACGGGTGGGAACAATATCCGCCAAAAGTCACCATTCATTCAAAAAATATTTATTGAGCACCTGGATACCCTATGTGCTAGGTACTGTTTAGCAGTGAACAAAACAGACAAAAATCCCTGCACTCATACAGTTTACATTATATTCAGGAGATACATATAATAAAGTAAAGTAAAATATATTCTACTAGGTTCTAATGAGGTTTTGGAGAAAAATCAAGCAGGTAAGACAATTAGGAAGTTTGTAGGAGGGTGGTACAATTTTAACAATGGGATCTAAGGAAAATCCTCATTGAGAAGGTGATATTTGAGTAACCGAAGGAGGTGAGGGAATAAATTCTGAGAATACCTGGGGGAAAGGCATACCCTGGAAAGGGAAAAGCAAGTGAAAAACCCCCAAGGTAGGAACCTGCCTAGCTTGTTCAAAATGAAATGAGGCTAAGTTGGAGTGATGATCAAGAGGAGACTGGTAGGGTATGTGGTCAGCAGTAACTAGGACATAATCTGACCTACAAATTACCAAGATCTCTTTGACCACTCACTGGAGAAGAGGCTTAAGGGAGGCAAGGATGGAAGCAGAAAGACAGAGATGATGGTGGGTAGCAGTGGAGGTGGTGTGAAGTGGCAGGATTCTGGATACGTTTTGTGAGTAAAGGTGACTAGACTTTTCTGATGGATAAAGTGTATGAAAGAAAAGAAGAGCCATTATATGTAAATCTAAACAAGCATTTACTTTTAAAGC
>NW_016828178.1:13824-27844 GCF_001698545.2 Rhinopithecus bieti
CTAGACTTTTCTGATGGATAAAGTGTATGAAAGAAAAGAAGAGCCATTATATGTAAATCTAAACAAGCATTTACTTTTTAAAGCAATATAAAAGTTTGTTACTTGAATATATAAAATATATTATGGAGTTAAAAATATATAGATATATAGAGATTTATTATATTTGGTATCTAAAGTAGTCAAATTCATAGAAACAAAAAGTAGAATGGTGGTTACCAGGGCCTGGAGGGGAGGGGTAATGAGGAGCTGTTTAGAGTTTCAGTTTTCCAAGTTGAAAAAGTTCCAGAGATCTGTTGCACAACAATGTGAATATACTTTTTTTGGCCTGAACAGATGAAACAGTTTCTACTAATTGAGTTGGGGACGATTGAAAAGGTATCAGGGGTAGGAGGGAATGTCAGGTATCTGACCTGATAGAGCATAGTAAGGTTTTGTTTTGTTTTCTTGGAGGGGATACATTTTGCTTTGGAAACTGACCATTTTCAGGAGTCACCTGTGTAAGTCAGTCAATTATCCTTATGTTTGTGATGGTGAGAAGATATTTGGAATATGAAGTAAACCATCATTGTCTAACTTTTCAGACAAAGTTTCTGTGGAAAGAGCTACGGACAAAGACACTTCTCCTTGGCAGAGTGAGCTAGGATTACCATCTCCAGCCGCAGCTGAAGGCGGGCGTCCATGGAACTCCAGAAGCTGCTGCTAACTGGATTTCTGCTGTCCTTTCTAACTTGCCTCTTGTGGGAGACAGTAGCTTCCTCTCCTTCGCCTTTGTCTGCCTTGGGAATACAAGAAAAAACAGGATCGAAACCACGCTCAGGGGGTGTGTTTGCTGTTAGGATGAATGTTCCTTTCTTCATAGGACTTAAGATTCATGTTTCAGGTCAGGTAAAATGAATTTCAGGTTTAAAAAGAATGTTCACAGGAAAGCAAACTATTCTGGTTTGGTTCAATTTAGCTCAACAAGCATTAACCTACCTACTATGTACCAAGTCCTTTTCTGAACTACATGGATTAGGAATTGAACAGCGTCTGTTATGAAGGAGCTCACAGATAGGCAGACAAAGCCATAGATGCCAACTTTCCATGGAGCATGATCAATGTCCCAGCGGACAAGGGGATCATTTAAACTGTTTTTGGGGAGGGGTCAGGAAAAACTTGACAAAGGAGGTGAAATTGAAAATAAACCTGATGGTCCACTGATCCACAATCTAGGTTCCAACATGCACACACATGCTATTCAAGTGTCTTGCTGGTTAGTGGTGAATCCTCTCAACTCCATGCTGCAGACACTTTCATTTTCCCCTACTTCTTTCTTTAGGGTCAAAGCACTGCACCTTCCTCCCCCAGTTGCTAATGAAAAGACCCAATAGCCCGAGCCTTACATTGATCAGCAAACTCCCCCTAGAGGTCCTTCTTCCAGTTGCCCTGGCCCCTTCCTCCTCTGCTCTTAGGGCTGGTGGCCTTCTCCTTTCTCTTCCTGGGATACTCCCTGCCCTCAGCCTCCTGCAGGACTCCCAGATATACTCTAGGCAGCAACACTTTAGTAAAGACTTTCTTGTTATCAATTCATGCTTGATTGGGTATAAGTACCCGATATACTCAAAACAACCCTTAAGGTATCTGAAACAACAATTATTGATCCTATTTGACTTACAAGGAGGCAAAAAATTATATCCATCTAAGGATACTTTAAAAACAAAATGTTTGCCCTTTGAACATCTTACAGCCAGCACAGCAAAGTAGTTTAGGATATGGGCTCTGGACAACTACGAGAACATATGTGGGACAACTATTTGAACTTGAATTTGGATTCAAACGCCAGCCCTATCATTTACTTGACCTCTCCTCAATGAACATCTTTCTGCAGGTAACGACAGGTCTTGGCTGAACAACTGCAGGGATTACTTATGGCAACTTATCAAGAGTGCCTTACCTCCAGCAGCCATTGTTGCTTTTCTTCTCACCTCAGCACTAATGGGGATCCTCTGCTGCTTCACGTAAGCTTCTGCGGGAAGAAGAGACGAGGAGGAGAGAGGGAACGTGAAGGGGGGCGGGAACAGAAACAGGTTGCTCACCAGCCTGCATATCTGTAATTAAGGGAAAGTTTTAAGAAATTCAATTCTGAGAGTAAAACTGTGAAAGGTCATGCAACCCCTTCTTAAAATGTCTTCTCTACTTTCTCTTTTACTTCCTCCAACTTGCTCCATTTGTTACCAATGACTGACATGTCACATTTAATGACCAGTGTTTACAACTGGTCATTTCTTTTATCAACTTTATTAACTCCTAATTGTTCTTCCCTGTGGCTCAAGAACTATACATAGAAAATATATAATTAGCTGTGCTCTCAATTTCCTCAAAATTTACCATAATATTTATCTACATAAATCATATGAAGCCAAGAGAATCCTGAGGAAAACAAAATAGTTGAGCTAAATTTTGTTAATTCAGTCAGTATTTACCAACAAATGACTACTTGCCTGTCTGTGTGCTGGTTGCTAGAAAGACAGAGAAAGAAAGCAATTAAAAGAGCTCAAAAATCTAAGGAAAGTGGCTGAGAATAAAGATCAGATTAAGGGTGTGGCATCACCTATGGCTCCTGTAACCTCGAAATGATCACAGGATCAAGAACTGTGTCTAGGAAGCAACCTTGGATGTGGTTACTGGCACATGGAACTGATTGGAGGCAAATAGATTAGATGTCAGCTAAGCTTCTGAGAGAAGCTTATTGCCAGAGAAATCATAAGCCAGAACTAAATGAGCCATCAGTTGTGAACAATAGTTAGGCCTCCAACCTTCCATGAAAAAGAAGGACACCAGCTTTGAAGGTCCCAACATTTGCTTCAGAAGAATAACGGATGAGAAGAGCCTCCCGGAGAATGGACAGAGGGCCACAGAGCCACCCTTTGAAAGCAGGATTTGGGCCTAATCGATGCCTACCCACCAGGACTCCAGGATTGCCACAGAGCAGTGACTGCTGTGTGTCTCTCGTTCTTCCTCTTTTCAAATAGGAATGTTTATGGTGCTTATCCTCTTCCTGTTCCATCGTTATTCTGGGTTGTGGAGATCAGGAGCAGGTCACTTAACCAAGCAGAGCCACCCCCCAGACTTGAGAGAACTCAGCATCACCAGATACTCTGGACTTTGAGCTGGATACAGTGATGAATGAGATAGTCCTGAGGAAAGGGTTTGCCACAAATCAGGTATTCTGAAAGTAGACAGGGAGACCAGAATTTGGCATTCAGAGTATTATTAATGATCAACGCCTGTGGAAGATACGGGGTGGAAGGGAGAAATCAAACTGTCTTGCAAGCCCAACAAAGACTCACTCAGCCCCATCAGAGTTATCCCACGTGGCTGAAATGGCTGGACCTCTCTAACCGCACCTCGATCATTCACTGGATGTGGGCTGCCCCCAGAAAGTACATGGAAGCTCTCTGCAGCTGAGGCAGACTCTGAATGAGCTAACAGGTAGAGGCTCTCTGCTGACAACACTCTCAGCAGCTAGGGAAATAAGGCCTTTCTCAAGTGGAAATATGGGTGGAATATTTCCATATGCATGACAGGGTGGCTGTGTTCCACATATGAAAAGAAAAGTGAAACAGGCCGGGCGTGGTGGCTCACGCCTGTAATCCCAGTACTTTGGGAGGCCGAGGCGGGCGGATCATGAGGTCAGGAGATCGAGACCATCCTGGCTGACACGGTGAAACCCCGTCTCCAACAAAAAAAAATACAAAAAATTAGCCGGGCGCAGTGGCGGGCGCCTGTAGTCCCAGCTACTCTGGAGGCTGAGGCAGGAGAATGGCCTGAACCCGGGAGGCGTGGAGCTTGCAGTGAGCCGAGATCGCGCCAGCGCACCCCAGCCTGGGTGACAGAGCAAGACTCCGTCTCAAAAAAAAAAGAAAAAAGAAAAGAAAAGTGAAACAGATGCTGGATGATCAGAAAGACAGACTGTAACAGAGACTGGCTATTTGTTCAGCAATCCTGTTCCTTCTTCCCCAAGCACAGAGTAACATTATATTCCCAACCTTCCTTCCAACTAGGCTGGGACCACAGTACTGAGATTTGGCCAGTAAAATACTAGCAAAAGGAATGTATGACATAAAATGTCTTGCACATGTGTCCATGCTACCTCTCTCTTTCACATATGCATGGCTTCAACTGAAGGACTCTAAGGTGGTGAAGCCACATGATGGAAGGAGCTGGGATCTCTGAATCACCTCGTGGAGGAGAACTTAACCTACATCAGAATGAGTCATGAGTGAAGGATCAGTTTTATTGTGTTAAGCTACTAAGACCTCAGGACCGTTTGTTATAGCAGCTGAATATCCCTGAATAGTATACCTAGCAACCAACCAAGGAAGCTGGAACTCAAATCAAGATATGTCTGGTTCCACATCTTTGAAGTCACTGTTACTCAAACTGTGGTTGGCAGGTAAGCTGCATCAAAAGCATCAGAAGTATTGGTTAACCATGCACATTCAGAGGGACTTCTGTGAAGATAAGGCAGACTATATGCCAACAAAAAGAATTCCTTCTTTGAAGTAGACGGCTTAACCTGAAGAGAAAAGCCAATAAGCCCTTGCTGGGAACAAGCAAGCTAACTAGTGAAAGAAACATTTCTGGACCCAACTGGGCACCAAATACAAGCCTAACAGATACATTTGAATGAATAAGCATATAGGCAAGCCATATTTTTAAGAAGCAGTCTGTTGAGGCACGAAGGTGAAGTCTGAAACTTCTTTATGCTCAGACCTACAGCTGCTGCTCTCACTTGGCTGGAAAGAAGTAAAGGCTACAAGAGCTCACACATACCTCAGCATCATGAAGATAATTTGTTAGTCTAAAGTATAGCACTGGTGACTTGTGCAAATCTCCTGTAAATAACTGGTCCAGTAAGAGTTTATCTCATTCAACAGGAAACAGCGCCAGATCTATACTGAGTTACTGTATAGAAAAGACAAGAAACATATAAGCAAGAAATGACAGATGAGGAATACTCACTAGAAAAATATCTCAGGGCAGATAAAAACTGTGTACTAACATATTGCCATAAATTCAAAACATTTGATACAAAATATAAAATAATAGCTAAGGTCGGGCATGGTGGCACATGCCTGTAATCCCAGCACTTTGAGAGGCTGAGGCGGGAGGATTGCTTAAGGCCAGGAGTTCGAGACCAGCCTGGGAACATAGCAAGACCTCATCTCAATAATAATAATAATAATAATAATAATAATAATAATAATAAAATGAATAATAAAAGCTATATGCAGAAATAAAACAGGACAGATAAGGTATAACTAAAAACAAAAGGAGAAGATGAAAATTAGATGAGAAGAATCCCAGAAAAATGTAAAAGACAAAAGTCAAAACTCAGCCAAAGATGAGGAACCATGAAGAAAGCGAGACATTGGATACAGAAATATGAAAGAAAATATGGAAAAAAGGATTACATAGGCAATAGTATTAAAGCAGTTGGTGAAAGTAATGATTAGAGAAGAAATGGTAGATAATTAGGAGGCACAGAATGTTCTTTGATTAAGAGAAGCAAAATAATCCAACAGAAGAAAAAGTTATAATTTGTTTCTTTTTTTTTTTTCGAGATTAGTCTCAGTGTGTCACCCATGCTGGAAGTGGCAGTGGCGGGCCAATCTCAGCTCACTGGGCAACTCTGCCTCACCGGTTCAAGCGGATTCTGCCTGCTCATGCCTCCTGAATATGCTGGGAGTTACAGGGCAGCTGGCCACACGCCCGGGCCTAATTATTGTCCTTTTTCGTAGAGATGGGTTTTTTCACCATGTTGGTTCAGGCTGGTCTCCAAGCTCCTGACGCTCGTGATCCACCCGCCTCGGCCTCCGGACATATGTGATGGGTTAGCAGGCGTGAGTACACAGGAGTCTGGCCAAGTTATAATTTTTTAAAGTGTTGGGGCAGGAATGAAGAAGACTGAAGTCTGTGGTCATTCAAGGACACATCAATTCCCAGGATAAAATAGGACTTGGTACTTGGGCACATAGAGACTTCATCAGAATAAATACTATGATTAGATAATTATATAAATTAAAACAAATTACTTTTATTATTTGAGGACGAGAAATCGCGCTATCTGATCGCCAGAAGCTGAGAGTGCAAGATGAGGACTAGAGAGATACTAAGCTCAACTGACAACTCACACATCCACAAACAAAACGGCCATTCATACACTAACTCAGCCTCACACAAGCATAGACAACAAGCGCCGCCACCATCGCACGCTAGTTTTTGTATATTTTTATGTAAAAGAGACGGGTTTTTCGCCGCATAGCGCAGGATGGTCTCGATTTCCTGACCTCAATGATGCCGCCGCATCTCTGCCTCCAAAGTGCTGGGATGACAGGAGCTTGAGACCCCACTGCGCCGGCCTATATTAAGACATTTCACAGTGAGGATTGCAAACAGTCCTTTCTGTGGGGCGCTACATTCTTCCTCCTCTACTACTCACCTGTATATACCATGTAGCTGCAGGCTGTAATGAAAGCTTAAGCTAGGCTGCTTATTACCTGAGGCCACATGAAAAGGCTTGGCTAATTCCCAGCATTCGCAGAAGCAGAGGTGGGCAATCAGGAGGACTGACAGGCTCTAACAGTCCACAAAGATATGTGTCAGCAGGAATTTTTAGTATGGTTACAATAGTGAAAAAAAGAAAAACTGAATAACTTAAATGTCTCAGTCTGGGGCTGGCTAAAGAAAGCATTGCAGCATTCAGACAATGAGTACTAAGAATAATTACATGGAAAGATAGTCCATGATGGCCGGGCGCGGTGGCTCACGCCTGTAATCCCAGCACCTTTGGGAGGGCCGAGAGCGGGCGGATCACGGGTCAGGAGATCGAGACCATCCTGGCTAACACAGTGAAAACCCGTCTTCTACTTAAAAAATACAAAAACTAGCCAGGCCGATCGGTGGCGGGGCGGCCTGTAGTCGCCAGCTACTCGGGAAGCCTGAGGCAAGGAGACATGGCGTAACCCGCGGAGGGACGGAGCTTGGCAGTGAGCTGAGATCCGGCCACTGGCACTCGCAGCCTGGGCAACAGAGAAGACTACCGTCTCAAAAAAAAAAAAAAAAGAAAAAAAAGAAAAGAAAAAAAGATAGTCATGAAATAATCATATGAGTGGAAAAAGGCAGATATACACAGAAGATACCATAGTTTAGTCTAATTCTTTTTAAAAACTAATCATATAGGGGGAAAGCCCTCTAGAGAACCTTACCGAAGTATTAGACATTGGTTATCTCTTGTGGTAGTGAGTAGACTTTTACTTATTATTGGTGATGGTGTTAACTTTTTCGCCCATCTAATTGCATTCTGATCTTCTCTAGCAATAGCAGTTCATTTTTAAAAAGATACTTTAAAAATGAAAGAAGAAAAACTACCTAACCATACTTATACCACTACCTCCAAGCCCCACTGTACTGGAAACACATTCTTATTTTGCTTTTTCATCAAAGTATTTTGTTTGTATGGAATTATTTGGTTCATATTAAGAGAAAAGTGGTGAAAATCCAATCTTTGAAAAGGGATATGTTTACATATGGTAACTTTTCCTTTCCCAGCATTCTTGTAGTTGACCCAATCCAGTGAAGAACGAGAAGATTCAACAGAGCACGTGTGGTCTCTCCGGTTGGACTGCAAAAGAGTGGGGCATTTGCTATCTGCTTAAAATGAGGAAGTATCTGTCAGTTAAAATTAAATTGTCTTCCAACTTGAATTATCTTTGCCTTCATTTTCTCCTTCAAAAGTTGCAATTTTAAAATGTGAATATCCTTATTACTGTTTTGGTTATAATAGTAACACATATTTATTGCAAAAAAAAGTTGAGAAATACAGAGAAAAGAGTAAGTTTTCATAATTCTAGCACCCAGAAATAAACATCATTAACATCTTGATGTACCTCCCTTCAATTTTTTTCTATATATGTATTACAAGTTTTCCAAAGTCTGTTCTGTGAAACAATAGTTCTGTTTTAATAAAAGTCACAAAACAGTGAGGGCCCTGTGGTCAGTTATATTTGGGAAATGCTGGATTAAACACATTTAAACCAATTTTCTTTGCTCCAGGACTTTTAAGAACTTTTAACAGGCTAATATTAATCTCCACAAGTAAGTATAACATATAGCATTTCCCAAACTAATTTAAACATGAGATTTTTTTAATGTAGTGGATATGACATGAGTCATTTAACCACCTCCCTATGTAATAATTATTTAAGGTGTTTCTATTTATTCAGTATTATAAATGTAATACAGGTAATATTATTAAAAATTATTGGCCACGTGCAGTGGCTCACGCCTGTAATCCCAGCACTTTGGGAGGCTGAGGCGGGTGGACCACCTGAGGTCAGGAGTTGGAGACCAGCCTGGCCAACATGGTGAAACCCTATCTCTACTAAAAATGCAAAAATTAGCTGGTCGTGGTGGCGCGCCCCTGTGATCCCAGCTACCCAGGAGGCTGAGGTGGGAGACTTGCTTGAACCTGGGAGGTGGAGGCTGCAGTGAGCTGAGATACTGCCATTGCACTGCAGCCTGGGTGACAGAGCAAGACTCTGTCTCAAAAAAATAGATATATTAATTTGCTTTTCCTTTTTGCTGTTCTGAGTTTGAAATCATTCATTCAACAGACACTTGTTGATCACCTACTGTGAGACAGACACTGGACAGGTAACAAACAGATGGGGTCTTGCTCTGTCACACAGGCTGGAGTGCAGTGGCACTATCTAACCCCCCCTTCCCCCCGCCCCGCCCAGCTCTTGTGGAGCCACCATGCTAATGTGAGGATTCAGATCCTTCAAACAGCCACATGGTGCTGAGGCAAGAACATCCCTAGTATATTTGAGTGGTAGCAGAGAAACCAGATTAAGCGAGGGGCAGAGCAGATATTGTGAGCCATTGAAAGGATTTAGGCTCTTCCTGGGGGCCATAGCAGGGGCCAACAGAAGGTTTAGATCAGAGGAGGGATGTGAAGGGAGAGCAGATGGGATTTGATTAGGATTTGGATGAGGTGAGAGAGAGAGTGAGGCTTCAAGGATGCCTCCCAGGTTTTTGGACTGAGCAAATGAAAGAATGGGGTTGTCATTTGTTGAGCTAGAGAAAACTGCAGGAGGTTAGGAATTTACTACAGAGAAAATGCAAAGAGAAAGAAAAACTGAAGTGATATTGTAATTGATGCTGACGTGAGATCTAGTGGGCTGCCACATGGCCTGTCATGTGGCCTGCTGTGGCAAGCCAAGGTGAACTCAGAAAAGACTTCGAGTTTTGTTTAAGTCCGGTGTTTCCTTATCGACTGTCTTTCTGGATGATGTGTCCACTGTTGAGAGTGGGGTGTTGAAGTCTCCGTGTTGCTGTCAATTTCTCCCTTGGGTTCTGTAAATATTTGCTTTATATATTTAGCTACTCCAATGTTGGGTGCATACATATATATATATATTTACAGTTGTTATGTCTTCTTGATGGATTGACCCCATGAAAGGAAAATAAATCTCCCCCAAATGACCAAGCCAAAAGGAAAAGTCAAGCTGGAAAGTGCATTAGGCAAACCTGCCTCCTATATAAAATAACTACAAATATATTTTTTTAAAGCTACATACCTTCCTCACAATTTGCCCATGAAGAAATTCCTTGTAAACAAAGGACAGGCAGAACTCAGCCATCCCTCTGCTCACATGAGACAAATGCGCATCTGATCGCTTCCTTTGCCCTATTGTTTCACAAAGTCAGACTAAAACTTAAGTGACTATTCCTGCTCTCACATGTAAATTGTGTATTCAGTGAAAGGCTAATCAGAAACTCAAAAGAATGCAACCATTTCTTTCTTATCTACCTATGACCTGGAAGCCGCCTCCCCACTTCAAGTTGTCCCACCTTTCTGGACCAAACCATTGCATATCTTACATATACTGATTCATGTCTCATGTCTCCCTAAAATGTATAAAATCAAGCCTTAGGCACATGGCATCAGGACCTCCTGAGGCTGTGTCATGTGCATGTCCTTAACCTTGGCAAAATAAACTGTCTAAATTCACTGAGATGTGTCTCAGATATTCGAGGTACACATTTGGTGATCACAAAGAGACTGAGTGGAGGTGGCCCTGACCTTTGACAAATCTCCTATCAGTACTTGGTACCAACTTGAGCTCAAACCAATAGAACAATTTGCTGAGGCCTGGGAGCTCCTCTCCCTCCAGTGAATCCCTCATCTCCCAAAATTTGGTTGAGATCTAAAGTTTATTTTGCTGTACAACTACTTTTCTGGAGTTTTGCTTGCTTCCAACAAGGAAGGCAAGTTTTCCTGCTTCCATGACAATGAAAGGCAGATAACTGCATTCCGGAATTTGAGCTCACTTCCAACAGCGAAGGTGAGTTAGAGTTTTTTCCTGCTTCTGGGATGGTAGAGAGCAGTCTTCAGCCTGAGACCCACTCCTAGGTAAGAAGCTGAATTGGAGTTTTGTCTTGGCTAAAGTTACGGTTAACAGTCAGCTGGTCTTAATTTCTCCTTACCATTAGAGGACTCAGTAATCATATTGTTGGGGTTCTTTTGTTGTTTGTTTCAGTATTTCTCCCATCACATTTGGCCAATTCTACTGGACTTGGTAAAATCCAAATGAGAATTCCAAATAATGGTAACAAGGTATCTCTGAATTGGCTAAAATTCCTTGCAGCTGCAAAAGAGAAAAAATGACCAAACATGCACTTGCTTTGTGTGTTTGCTCCCTGTCTTAAAAAAAATAATTGTTCTTTCATTTACTTTTCTTCCACCCTATTCCTCCTTCTCCTCTTGCCATCTTTGGTACCAAGAAGAATCTAAAGAAGGCATCTAATGACTTTAACCCTTTAAAGAACTCAGGACAAAGGCACCATTCACTCCTCTGGGGGTGTTCTGTTTTCTTTGTGGAGTTTCAAGAGTCAAGGGCAGAGTCTTCTTAGGTCTAAAGCTCTCCTCTCCTGTATTGCATTACCTGATCTCTTTGGCTTTTTGGGGTGAAGTGGCTACGTTGTCTGGGGTATACACCCTGGGGTTCGTTGTCATGCACCAGGAAAATTTAGGACATGGACACGCACAAGGAGTTTAGTAGCAGAGGTTTAATGAGCAGAAGAGAATAGAAAGAGAGCAGCTTTCTCTATAGAGAAAGGGGTCTCCCAGTGGAAAGGACCAGCAGGTGGTGGATGCGCCAAATTTTAGTCAGGTTTGAGGAGGCGGTGTCTTATTTACATAGGGCTCACAGATTGGTTCGATCGGGTATGACGTTTACATGGTGCATGGGGGAGGGAAGGCTGGTGGCCTCAGCTGAATATTATTATGCAAATAGACTTTCCAGTTGATTGGAGCCATCTTGCCTCTCTATGTCTGCAGCTGGACTTTACAGGCTGCTCTTTGTTAGAAAATGATTTGGGGCTGCTTTTCATTAAACACAAAAACCTTACCCCATACCCTTACTATCTGCCCAAGTGATTTCTTCTTAAGTCCTGTATCAGGGGTACCAGAGATTACCTTGTGCTGTGAGAGGATTTGACCTTGGCATGTGTAATAACAGACAAGAGCTACAGTTAAAGGTGGCCGAGGACAGTTTACAGAAAGTGGTCTTGGCTGGGTTTTTTTCCTCCTAAGAAGTTGTTTAGGATCTCAATTCTAATTCAGAGGTGCATTCTAAAGAGTCTTCTCCGTTGCCTTTCCTCCCCAAATTAATGTCCATTGGCTTGTCTGCATATTTGCATAAGGAACTGCACTGTCACTTTCATAGATAAATGAGACTGAGTTTCCTCAACTCCAAAGAGAAAGGGCATTTTGCTCCTCCCAGTCAAAAAAGGTGCTCCTCAGTGACTGGAAGCCAAGTGGGAGTGTCTGGGGGTTGCCTCCCTTTGATGTGCAGTAGACCTACAGGGAACTGCCAACAAAATTAGTTTTAGGAAGGGCGCGGTGGCTCACGCCTGTAATCCCAGCACTTTGGGAGGCCGAGGCAGGCGGATCATGAGGTCAGGAGATCGAGACCCTCCTGGCTAACACGGTGAAACCCCGTCTCTACTAAAAATACAAAAAATTAGCTGGGCGCGGTGGCGGGCGCCTGTAGTCCCAGCTACTCGGGAGGCTGAGGCAGGAGAATGGCGGGAACCCGGGAGGCGGAGCTTGCAGTGAGCCGAGATCCGGCCACTGCACTCCAGCCTGGGCAACAGAGCGAGACTCCGTCTCAAAAAAAAAAAAAAAGTAGTTTTAAAAGGTTCATCCGGGGAGCACATATACGAGCTGCTCACCCCAAGCTTTGAGCCCTCCCAGGGGGTGCTAGACCTCTGGAGAGAGAAACTGAGACACAGAAGAGGACCGAAGCGATTCAGTGGTGATGCACTGGAGAGTCCTGTCCACAACTTTGACCCACCACATTAAACCCTAGGCCACAGCTCAGTTCCTCCTTTTAAGAAAAAAAAAATGTGGGAAACACATCATCTAAGAATGAGGAAAGGCAAAGAGAACAACCCCCCACCTTGGAACCCCATTTGGTTTTATGGCTCCTCTACTTGCAAGTGGCTGTGTAAATAGAAGCGCATGCCAGATTTTCTAATACTCCAGCTGGTTACATGTTAGGTCTGTTCTTGTGCACATTTTAAACTGGCAGGCAAATTGCATCAAGGAAAATTCAGAGCCTGAAGGTCGATTGCAACTATAAAGCTCCTAAGTTCCCTGTCTCTCTGCTTTCTTTTCTGCCTGCTTCAAGGCTGTTGTTACTTTTCTACTGAGATAAAATCCACTGTTTGCACCTAACCATTTCTTTTGTTATTGTTTTGCAAACCGATGAGTTGTTATTAATATCTCATGGCTAGAGTTCTGAAGTAAATGCTCTAGGATATTTGTTTATATGAGTGTGTATGTGTGTGTTTACGTGTATGTAGATGTATTTTGTTATATGTTTTCTGCCACAAGGTACCAAATTTGGCTTAAAGAGTACTCATAAATTAAATAATAAGCCCAAATGCTTTTCAAGCTCACATGACTTAAGTAGAACTTTTAATAAGCTAGCTTTAAAATTATTGGTAGAGTAATATTACAAATATCTTCAGATATGTCAGCATACATTTTTGTTTGCATTTATTGATCAAGAGATTTCATACTTATCCCTGCCAAATATTATAAGGTGTCAAAACTTGTCATAAAGGTTATTTTACTTTATTTTATTTTTGAGACGGAGTCTCACTGTGTCGCCCAGGCTGGAGTGCAGTGGCGTGATCTAGGCTCACTGCAAGCTCTGCCTCCCGGGTTCACGCCATTCTCCTGCCTCAGCCTCCCAAGTAGCTGGGACTACAGATGCCCACCACCCACCCAGCTAATTTTTTGTATTTTTAGTAGAGACAGAGTTTCACCGTGTTAGCCAGGATTGTCTCATCTCCTGACCACCTGCCTCAGCCTCCCAAAGTGCTGGGATTACAGGCCTGAGCCACTGCGCCCAGCCGTCATAAAGGTTATTAAACGATAAACCCAACCCAAAACAGAATGATCTTTGCCTGTGTAATCTTCCACAAAAAAGATATTATTATTGGTTTAATGAAAACAGCTAAATCCTGAATTATTTGGTAAAATAACCATATATTCAATCTTAAGTTTCTAACTCAGATAAATGCCTGAAATTCACAAGCTATAAAATGGTTGACAGGAAAATAACTTTGGTGACTATTGCAGTTTTCAGAAATAATCTAGGTAAACTATTAAAATAAAATAATTAGGTAAATATGATGGGATAAATACTTGTAGATAAACTTGCCATAATTTAGAATCTGAAGTTAAATAATAGATACTTCATTAAATGGGTATTTTCTAATTAAAAAATATATATTGTAGGAAAACATTTTTTCTAAAAAATGTGTGTGTTCTTGTTACAAGGTGAATAATTTTTGTCTAATTCAAAGCTTATTTAAAGGTTATGTATAAAACAAGGTAAAAAGAACAGGGAAATAAGAGATATGTAAAGAAGGGTATAGAAATAAAGAAGTATTTTTGGTA
>NW_016828178.1:29839-34193 GCF_001698545.2 Rhinopithecus bieti
TGGAGATTGTGACATTACAATAGAGGAAAACCTTCCCAAGACTCCCATAGAGAGCTGAAATATTCATGAATATCAAGCAGAACAGGAGTTAACTACATGGACTAAACTAATAGAAGACTGAAATAAATCCTTTTATGACTTTTTGCTTAAAACATTGCTGATCTTTTTTTTTTTGTTTTTCAGAGCCAAAGAAACTTTTTGAAGCTTTTGACAATTGAGTAAAATATATTCCTATAAACAAAATTTGGAGCACATTTCTCTCTACCTGATTTCTCCAAAATTTGGAAAGTAGTTGTGAGTATTCTCAACTTATGGCAATATTGTTATTTGCCTAAGTATAATAAGAACCTGCTTTCTTTTGTAACAGGACACAGTTGGAGACACACTGGTTCTTTTAGCAAGGTTTTGACTGGAATAATATGCTTTCAAATACAGATTCCTTCAAGTAATCAAAGTTGACTTATGGAGCCAATAAAAGCCCCTTGGGAAAACTGGCCTCACACCTTGTCTGTGCAGTCCCTATACAGGTTCGTGACCTGTGGTAAGTAAAAAATGTCACTTTCTGACTGGCCCAGGTTCCCCAAGTTTTTTTGGAACCTCGAGGTAAGGAATTCACCCAATTAACATAGGTATTTGCAGACATAGGCTGGGCTTAAGACATTAAATTCAAATCCGAGATTGCTTATGGAATAAAGTTCCAGCAAAGCCAATTTAAAAAAAAAGAGGAGCCTATATGGCAAATAATTATTCTTGGTGACTTGCAACTACTCCAGCCAAGTATAATAAGACTAAAACTTATTTTGCAAATGAATTTCTCCTATGATTTGTCTTTAGTAAAAATGGAACTGGAGAGAGAAAAACTATGTTTCAAAATAAACTATGGTACACCTGTTATTAGATTCTGGTCTTGCCTAACATTTTTCATTTTTTATTATTTTCTGCAGTTTGGGCTGAATTCTAAAATTTTTTCAGGCTACAAGTCTCCAAAATAATGTTTTCAGTTTTTTTGTTCTTTCCTTTTTTCCCATTTTTCCTGATTTGAAATTTAAAAATTAAGCTGTGCTTTCTTAAAGCTCTGTAAACTAAAGCTAGACAACTTAAACTTCAGAAGAAAATAACAGCAACCTATTTACATATTATACATAAACCAATTTCATACCTGCCTACTGATGTATGGACTTCAGAGGAATATGGCCTATATCGATTTTCCAGGATTGTTCTTCAATTTATGTTTGTTTGTTGTTGTTTTTCTCCCTTCCTACCCCTATTTTCCCTTTGTAGGACATGAGACTTCACAATCTGCTAAAAATGAGCTTTCCTAATAATGTGGGACCATCCGTCTGGGAATAAACCATCCTAGCCATGACAGATCAGACAAAAGCTGAGACCAGAGACTCATTTTCTTCTAAAATGGTTTCTCTGAAAGATTTTAAAAGGAAAAGGGGAGAATATGAAAGGAAAATAAATCTCTCCAAAATCACCAAGCCAAAGGGAAAAGTCAAGCAGGGAACTGCATTAGGCAAATGTCCCCCCCATTCTATTCCTAAATAAGATAGCTATAAAGATAAATAAATAAATAAACAAATAAATAAGCTACATGCCTCCCTCACAATTTGCCCACAAAGAAATTCCTTGTGAAACAAATGGCAGGCAGGACTCAAAGTCATCCCTCTACTCACATGATACAAATGCATATCTGATTACTTCTTTTGCCCTACTGTTGCACTGAGCCAGACTAAGGCATAATTGACTATTCCTGTAAATTGTGTATCCAGTGAAAGACTAATCAGAAACTCAAAAGAATGCAACCATTTGTCTCTTATCTACCTATGACCTGGAAGCTGGCTCCTCTATTGCAGTTGTCCCACCTTGCTGGATGAAACCAGTGTACATCTTACATATATTGATTGATGTCTCCTGTCTCCCTAAAATGTATACAACCAAGCTGTGCCCCAACCACCTTGGGCACATGTTGTCAGAACCTTCTGAGACTGTGTCATGGGTGTTTCCTTAACCTTGGCAAAACAAATTATCTAAACTGACTGAGACCTGTCTCAGATATTTGGGGTTCACAATCCCTTTATCATTATATAAAGACCTTCTTTGTCTCTTGTGACAGATTTTGACTGAAAGTCTATTTTGTCTGATATAAATATAGCCACCCTGCTCTCTTTGGGTTACCATTTGCATGGAGTATGGCGAGAGAAGATCTTAAATGTTCTTACCACAAAAATATGGTAACTATGTGAGGTGATGCATGTGTTAACTAACTTCATTGTGATGATTATTTCACTATATACATGTATATCAATCATCACAATGTGTACCTTAAATATATAAAATTTTGTCAATTATATCTCAATAAAATTGGAGGCGAAAACTTTTTTTAAAAGACTAGGAGTGGTCAGTTAGCGGGAGGACCTGATAGAAGCTTAAGGTACTGCTGCCAGTTGGGAGCTATTGAGAGAGCATCGCTCAAACCAAAATATGATGGGCCGCATTAGAGACCAACAGAGAGAAAGACTGGGAACAAGAGACATCCCTGTGGACACCAGTGGGTGCCAGGTCACATTTGCAAGCTGATGTGAGGGGACCAATTTCCCCATAGCATATTAGCCACACACCCTTTGTCTCATACATCCAGATGGCAGAAAGAGACTATCATTCTTAGCAGAGACTATCTGCAATGACTGTTTAATTTATCAATTTACACTAAACTTTAAATCAGAGTGATATTTACTTAAGTTCTTTTTCACTAACCAACAGGTGGGAGCTTGTGGGGGAAGTCAATAAGTTATAATAAAACAGAAGAGTTGCACTTTCTGTGAACATCTGAGTTTTGGTGTTAGGGGCCTTTGGAACCGTGCTACTCACACAGCAATTTGTTGAGTAACCTTACACATAGCTTTATAGTCTTTATACTCTTGTCCAAGTTGTTCCTTACTACAAATTGCTGAATGTGGAATTGTTGGGTTATAGACTATAACCATATTAGGGTTTTTATATTGTTCCACATAATGGTTACACCAATTTACATTCCAGGCTCACAGCCCTCCTTCCTCTGTCCCTAATATTATTTCCTTGTTTTTCTTTACATTTTTTGCTAATATGTTTGGCAATATATTATTTAATTTTGCCTGTATTTTAAAAAATTCTTGAAGTGTTCCTCTGCTTGGTGCCCCAGAACTTTTAAATTTATTTTTGAAATATACATACAGGAAAGAATGCAGATCATATGTATGTAGCTCAAAGAGTTACCACAAAGATAATAAATTCCTCCTCCCCTCCCCTTCCATGTCACCAGCCCCTCCTAACCCCCAAAGCAACCCTTATCCTTTCATCTAACACATAACCTTTCCCATTTTAAAATGTTATAAAAACTAAGCTATACATATGTATTCTGTGATTTTCTTGCTTTACTCATATAATGTTTTGAGATTTTTCCATGTTGATGCTTGTAGTTGCAGTTAGTCCATTTTCACTCATTCTGCATAATGTCCCATAGTATGAAGAGAACGCTACTCATTTAGACTATCAACTGCAGAAGGATATTTGTATTGTTCCTGTGGTTTTTTTTCTATTCTAAGTAAAGCTTCCATAAATATTCTTGCACATGTCTCACAGTGCACATGTGCAAGTTTCTGCAAGGAATATACCCTGTGATTGAATAGCTGGGTCAAAGGGTAAGCAAATGTTCCATTTTATGATACAATGCCAGCTTCCCAAAGCCATTGCATCAATTTACACTCCTACCAGCAGTATGTGAATGTTGCCATTATCCCATATCCTTGATAACATGCAATATCATCAGCCTTTTAATTGTTTGTCAATCTGGTGAATGAGAAATTATGTCCCATTGTTTTCTTAATTTATATTTCCCTGATAACTGATGAGATTGAAGACTTTTTCTTGTGTTTATAGATCATTTGTCTATCTTCTATGAAAATCATGTTAATGGATTTTGCCCATTTTTGTAATTAGTAGTTTTGCTTATTCTTTATTGATGAATAGGAATTCTTTATATACCTGATACACTAATGTTTTGTAGGCTATGTATGTGGAAAATACTTTCTTCCAGTTTGAGGATTGTATTTGTCTTCCAAAAGTTTTGGAAGACAAAACTTTTATATTGCCTTTTATATTTAGCTCCTTAAGCTACTTGGAATTGATTTTTTATTGGTGTGAGGTAGAGTCCAATGTCATTTTTTTATATTGTGAAAAGTTATAACTTTCCACTCATGAACTTTGAACTGAACTGCTGTACCTAAAGGCAGTTCTAGGAACTGTGAAAAGCAGATAGTTGCAATAAATTTCAAGAAGCAATAAATTCGAAGGAGCAAAATCAGATTTTGAA
>NW_016828178.1:37612-54324 GCF_001698545.2 Rhinopithecus bieti
CGATCTCCTGACCTCGTGATCCGCCCGTCTTGGCCTCCCAAAGTGCTGGGATTACAGGCTTGAGCCACCGCGCCCGGCCCCCACACATATTTTGAAATTAGATTGTCAAGTTTCACAAAACATACCTATTGAGATTTTTATCAGGATTGCATTGAATCTTTAGGCCAATTTCAGGAGAATCTACATCTTAATAAAATTAAGCCTTCCAAACCATGAACATGATTTCTCTTTCAATTTTTAGCTCTTCTTCAATGTATGCAGACAGAATTTTATAATTCTCTCCATACAGTACCTATATATGGTTTGATTTGTTCCTAGGTATTTGATCATTTTAGATGTCATAACGAAATGGAGTCTTTTAAAATTATATTTTCTGTGTGTCATTGGTGTATAGAAATACAATTGATTTCTTTATATGACTGTAGCTAACAACCTTGGTAATAGCGTTTATTAATTTTAGTAATTTATCTGTAGATTTTTAAATATTCTACATAGACAATAATATATCCATTGATAACAACAATTTTGTTTCTGCCTTCCCAGTCTTTATACCATGATACATTTATTTTTGCCTTATTCTGCCGGATAGAACTTATAACACAACACAGAGAAAAGTGGTTATAGAGGCATCTTTGTCTTGTTCAAAATGTTAAAGGAAATACATTCAGCTTTTCAATACTATATTCGTTGTAGGTGTTTTAGATGTTTTACAAATAGTTTTTAAAAATCAGATTAAAGAGGAAATTTTGTTTGTTTGTTTGTTTTGAGACAGAATCTCACTGTCACCAGGCTGAAGGCTGAAGTGCAGTGGCATGATCTCAGCTCACCCCAACCTCTGCCTCCTGGGTTCAAGCGATTCTCTTGCCTCAGCCTCCCAAAGAGCTGGGACTACAGGTGCTTGCCACCTCATCCAGCTAATTTTGTATTTTCATAGAGATCGTTTTAACCATGTTGGCCAGGCTGTCTCGATCTCCTGACCTCAAGCAATACACCCGTCTCGGCCTCCCAAAGTGCTGGGATTACAGGCGTGAGCCACCACGCCCCACTAAAGATGGTTCTTTCTACGCCTAATTTGATAAAAGATTTTTTTATCATTAATAAATATTGAATTACATTGAATATTTTCCACCTACTGAGATAATATGAGTTTCTCCATAAATATGGTAAATTGGATTAATACATTTTCTAATGTTAACTAATCTTGAATTTCAGTATCTGAAGCTTTTGGTCCAGTTTGGTTATCTGTAGTTTCTGCTGGATCTCACTCACAGGACTTTGTTTCCTTAATTGTTTAGCGATTTATTCGTCTATAGATATGTATGGAATTTAAGGTCTGGTATCAATGAGGACTCCTTCAAAAAGACATGTTTTGCTTTGCCAGGCACCTCGGGGCTCTATCAGTCAAGAAAACACTTGAAGTTAAATTATCTACTTAATATAATTGTCAGGTCACTCAGGTAGTGCAACTTTGAGCTGCCAACCAGAGCAAGGGCCAACTTGTACTTATGAATTCTCAGGGCAGGGTTTTCATTAGTCCCTTGTGGTAGCTTCAGTTAGTGGTCCCACAGAAAGTAGATTAGTGGTTGCGAGGGACTAGGAATGGGGAGTGACTACTAATGGGGCTGGGGTCTCCGTGGGTGATGAATCTGTTCTGCAATTATGCTACAGTCTGGATATTTGTGTTCCCCCAAATTCCTGTGTTGAAACATAATTATCAATGTAATGGTATTCAGAAGTGGGGCTTTTTAGAGGTGGGGCCTTTGGGATTGAAGAGGCCCACACAAGCTTGTTTTCCCCCTTCCACCATGTGAGAATTCAGCAAGAGGGCACCTTCTATGAGGAACAGGCCCTCAGCAGACACAGAATCTGCTGGCATCTTAATCTTGCACTTCCAGCCTCTAGAACTGTGAGCCATAAATGCCTGTTGTTTATGAGTTATCCCATTTGTGGTATTTTGTTATGGCAGCCCAAACAGACTAAGACCAATTAGATAGTAGCAATGGTTGCGCAACTCTGTGAATATACTAAAACCACTGAATTTTCACTTTAAGAGTCTTATGCTCTGCTAACTGAGCTAGCTGCACCTGCGAGTTGTTCACTTTAAATGGATGAATTTCACGGTATGAATTTTCACGGTTAACTGTTATCTCAATTTTTTAAAAAGTACTTGTTTCATAGGATTGTCACAAGACTAAATGAAAGTATGTAAAATGCACAGTGACTGTATTCAATGAACAGAAGAAAAAAAAAAGCTAGTGGTCTAATCTTGACTACTGTAATAGAATTTTAAGTGCACCCCCTTGCCCTGGCCTCATGGTATAGGGTAGAAAATACTTTCTCGGGCCGGGCGTGGTGGCTCAAGTCTGTAATCCCAGCACTTTGGGAGGCCGAGACAGGTGGATCATGGAGGTCAGGAGATCGAGACCATCCTGGCTACACAGTGAAACCCC
The DNA here is from genome assembly GCF_001698545.2 of Rhinopithecus bieti. Classification (NCBI taxonomy): domain Eukaryota; kingdom Metazoa; phylum Chordata; class Mammalia; order Primates; family Cercopithecidae; genus Rhinopithecus; species Rhinopithecus bieti. Next base: position 40,063 of record NW_016828178.1, read on the forward strand.
GTCTCTACTAAAAACACAAAAAAAACTAGCCGGGCGATGGTGGCGGGCGCCTGTTAGTCCCAGCTACTCGGGAGGTTGATGCAGGAGAATGGGTAAACCCGGGAGGCGGAGCTTGCAGTGAGCTGAGATCCGGCCCACTGCACTCCAGCCTGGGCGACAGAGCGAGACTCCATTCAAAAAAAAGAAAAAGAAAATACTTTCTCACTCCTGATGGTGCTTAGTCATGTGACTTCCTTTGGCCATGACTGTATTCAAGAATGTGTTAATATATTTTAACTAGCATTTTCAGTTGTTTTCACCAACAAAGTCATCCAGGTACCTGGTCTGCCATGGTGCCAGAAATTGCCTTCTTTTTTTTTTTTTTTGCATTATTTCAATCTGTATTTCAAATTACCAGTGTGGTATCTTTTTCTGTACTTTTATTTGTATTCCTTTCTATTTCTCATTTTTTATATTGCCTGTTCGTAAGTCTGTTGGTGCTTTTCATTATTTATTTTAAAGAGTTCTTTTAAAATATAGTTTTTTTTATTTCAAAATTATTTGGGTAGAGGTGGTTTTTAGTTACATGGATAAGTTCATTAGTGGTAATTTCTGAGATATTGGTGCACCCATCACCTCAGCAGTGTACACTGCACCCACTGTGTAGTCTTTTGTCCCTCATCTCCCTCCCACCCTTTCTCCTGAGTCCCCAAAGTCCATTGTATCATTCTGATGCCATTTGTCCTCATAGCTTAGCTCCCACTTATAAGTGAGAACATACGATATTTGGTTTTCCATTCCTAAGTTATTTCACTTAGAATAATGGTCTCCAACTCCATCTGTGGGTTGCCATTATTTTGTTCCTTTTTATGGCTGAATAGTATTCCATAGTATAATATACATACACCACATTTTCTTTATCCACTCATTGGTTGATGGGCATTTAGACTGGTTCCATATCTTTGCAATTGCAAATTGTGCTGCTATAAACATGCGTGTGCAAGTGTCTTTTTCACATAATGACTTATTTTCCTCTGGGTAGATACCCAGTAGTGGGACTGCTGGATCAAATGGTAGTTCTACTTCTAGTTCTTTAAGGAATCTTGGTACTGTTTTCCACAGTGGTTATACTAGTTTACATTCCCACCAGCAATGTAAAAGTCTTCTCTTTTCACCACATTCACACCAATATCTATTCTTTTTTTATTTTTTTATTATGGCCATTCTTGCAGGAGTAAGGTGGTATCTCATTATGGTTTTAATTTGCATTTCCCTGATAATTGGTGATGTTGAACAGTTTTCATATGTTTATTGGCCATTTGTATACTTTCTTTTGAGAACTGTCTATTCATTCCTTTGCCCACTTTTTGATGGGGTTATTTTTTTCTTGCTGATTTGTTTGAGTTCCTTGTAGATTCTGGATATGAGTCCTTTGTCGTCAGATGCATAGTTTGCAAATATTTTCTCTCATTCTGTGGGTTGTCTGTTTACTCTGCTGATTATTTCTTTTGCTGTGCAGAGGCTTTTCAGTTTAATCAGGTCCCACCTATTTATTTTTGTTTTTGTTGCATTTGCTTTTGGGTTCTTGGTCACGAACTCTTTGCCTAAGCCAGAAGAGCTTTACCAATGTTATCTCCTAGAATTGTTATGGTTTCAGGTGTTAGATTTAAATCTTAGATCCATCTGGAGTTGATTTTTGTACAAGGTAAGGGATGAGGATCCAGTTTCAATTGTCTACATGTGGCTTGCCAATTTTCCCAGCACCATTCATTGAACAGGGTGTCCTTTCCCCATTTTATGTTTTTGTTTGTTATGTCAGAGATCAGTTGTTTGTATTTGGCTTTATTTCTGGGTTCTCTATTTTGTTCCATTGGTCTACATGACTATTTTTATAGCAGTATCACGCTGTTTTGGTAACTATGGCCTTGTAGTATAGTTTGAAGTCAGGTAATGTGATCTTAGATTATCTATTTGTGCTGTTTTAGACTTTTTGATATAGGCATTTAATGCTATGAACCTTCCTCTTAGCGCCGCTTTTGCTGTATCCCAGAGGTTTTGATAAGTTGTGTCCCTGTTATTGTTCAGCTCAAAGAAATTTTTAATTTCCATCTTGATCTCATTGTTGACCCAAAGATCATTCAAGAGCAGATTATTTAATGTCCATGTATTTGTATAGAAAAAGTCCTATCCTGAGGGTCTGTTTTCTGAGGCCACCCCATTTCTGACACCTGTTTTCTTAGCCCATGTTCAGCAGAAAGCAAAGCCTGGAGCAAAACATATGTGGTAAAGCTTTAGTGAAGGATGCAATCCCATGGGTGTAAGAGTGAGGGAATAAATGAAGTGAGGTAGGGAAGGATGGAAATAAAATATACTTTGGTGTGCTACTGAGTTCGCCACTGTTACTCAAGAAAACACACCTTGTTTCACAATCTTCCTGAATGCTTCTAGACGAGTTGTATAGAATCACAGCATCTTGAAATGGTTGAGGAAAGGAATTGATCTGCCTACAGGTGTTTGTCTCATTTCTGTCAGTGGTCAAAGTTCACCCTATTGGGTGTTTGTTAGTTTCCTCACACCTCTGAGTTGTTGTGTTACCTTGGTCCTGGTAGTCAGTAGGAAAGCCAGATCCCACACACCACAGTTCAATCCTGAGTCCAAAAGTGGTAGGAGTCATCAGAGCCTCCATGGATCTGGTCAGGATGAGCTTGAGTGCAGAAGCTTCTGCTGCAGTGAGTGCAGTAGAGGACATTTCAGAACCCAGCCCTCACTTTAGAAAAGTGAAGGAGTCAGAAGTGTCAGGAGATGTGAAAAAGGCAGTGGCAGTCAGGGATTTCCATTGATCAAGTGCCTGATGGCCTGGGAAGTAGATAAGGCTGAGAAAATATGGAAGGAGTATAAATTGGAGCAAGGCCATGCATACTATGGTTTTCATACCTGGACAAACAAGGCAACTCTAGTCCTGAATATTTTGCAGATGCACAGAGGGAGACCTTACAGACCAAACTGGGAATAGTTGTTCCCTCTAGGAGTAGAATTGCTGGCTCAGAGGGTAGATGTATGTTCAACTGTAAGAGATAATGGAAACCCATTTTCCTTACAACTGGTACCAATTTAGACTCCTACCAGCAATATTCAATAAATCATATGGATTTACATCCTCCCCAACACTTGATACTGTTAGACTTTTAAATTTTTGACAACTGAATGGGTGAACAGTGGTATTTCATTGTAGTTTTGCTTTGCATTTTCCTGATCACTAATGATGTCGAACATCTCTTTATATGTTTATTGGCCATATGCGTCTCTCCGTTGGTGAAATGTCTATTCATGTGTTTTGCCCACTTCTTTACTGGATTGTGTTTTTCTTAATAATTTGTAGTCCTTTATATATTCACAATCAGAATTCCTTGCCACTTATCTATATTGAAAATATTTTCCCCCAATGCACAGCTGTGTTTTTTGCTCTTTATGGTGTCCTCATAAATTAAAATTCTTAAAGTCAAAGTTACCACTATTCCATTCTAGGGTCAATGGTTTGTCCACATTGTTTAGAAATCTTTATCCCAAAGTCTAAAAGTCTCTTGACTATGTTTCCTGTCAAGAGCTTTAAGGGTATGTTTTTGACATTTAATTCCTTAATCCATCTGGAATAGATTATTATTATTTTCCATATCACATGAATGAGGGCTCCAATTTCATCTTTTCCAATATAAATAACCATTTTCCACCGTCAGTTAATAAAATGTCCCTGTTTACTTACCTAACATGCCACTTCTATCATATACCACATTTCTATACTGGCATGGATGGGTTTCTGGGTTCTCTATTCTACGCCATTGCTCAATTAGTCTATCCGTGCGTCAATATCACAGTGTTAACTTCAATCTCTCCCCCGCCCCCGCCTCATTTGTTTAGCGTGATCTTGTGGAAGGGAACCGTCATTCACATGAGTTCAGCCTCTTAGTAGAGAAAACTGGGCAATGCAGCTCTAAACTGTTGCCCTTGGATTTTCTCCTCTTGGCTATAAGCTCCTCCTTCCCAGGAAGCTTTGAGGAAGGTCAGAATAAGATTACTTGTAGTGATGAACTGCTTCTAATACTGTGAGGCTACTAGCTTAGGGTAGGGGACCAAGAGCCCTACAAGCCCATTTCATGTTTGTTTTGTTCAGAAAGCCTTCCATCACTGTGACTGGTGTTTGAATGTCTCCAACGCGTTAGGATGCTAAGGAATCCTCCTCTAGGGTTCCTAAGGAATATTTGCTCCCTTTGCTTTCGCTGAGCCGGAAAAATTTTGTGGCATTTACAGCAGGAGATCTGCCCTAAGTAAAAACAGTTTGGTTTTGAAGGCAATGTTTCATCATCGAACAGCATACAGCAATTAAATGACAGGGTGCAGCAGCACAGGAGCCTTAAAGGCATTTTCGCAATGTCCAGATCTCAAAGGGTAATGCTGCGCCCGCATCAATTTATGGGAAGAGTCTAGAGTTCACCTACATCCTTCAGACTCCACTAAGCCTGCCGATTCCGACTTCCCTTGTTGCCTTTCTGCAATCCCCACGAATTTGGCCAGGGCACCCGGGCGGCTCAGGCCCAACGGGGCGTGGGCCGTGTGCTCAACCAGCCAGAAACTGGGGGCCCCCTCCCCGTTCTTATCTTTCGGGGATTCGTCTCCTGCGGCCACCTACAGCTACGACTTCCTTAGGCCCTTTAAGGGCCGCTTCCCAGAGCGAAGGGCGCTGCGGAGTCCGGGACGTGGGAGGGTTCCATGGGCGGAGCGAGGGCAGGAGTGGGTGGAGCGTGGGCGGAGCTCCGTCCACGCCCGCCCGGCGCACCGCCTGCGGGGCGGTGACTGGCCCAGCCGCACCGCGTCTCCCCCGGTGTCTGCAGCCCCGCAGGCCCCGGGCCCTCTCATTCCCAGCGCTGCCCTGTCTTGGGTTCCAGTGTTCCAGCTTCTGCGAGATGACGCTCAAGGCGAGCGAGGGCGAGAGTGGGGGCAGCATGCACACGGCGCTCTCCGACCTCTACCTGGAGCACTTGCTGCAGAAGCGTAGTCGGCCAGAGGTGAGCGGGCTCCGCGAGTCCCAAGGGTGCTGGGCCGGGGCTCGGCTATTCATCTCGGGACTTTCCCTGTCCGGGGCCCTGTCCCCGGGGGGACTGACCTTGCGGATCCTGGCCATAGGCCGGAGGCCGCGATAGCCAGCGGGGTGGGGACAAGGCCAGCGCGCGGCCGGGTTCGTACCGGGCTGCTGGTGCGGTGGATCCTTGCCCCCAGCAGTCCTTCTAGTTGGAAATTAGGAGAGACAGCGGCCTGGACAGTGAGCTTATTAAGGTCAAGGAAAACTTCCTCGTGGACGGAAGTCAGAGTAACAGAAAGTCTTTAAGGAACACATCAAGGAGTAGATCTGCCTGGTTGTTGTTGAAGTGCTTGTGTTTGGATCCGCACAAATGATTGTAAAAGCCAGCTTCTGGTTCTAAACAGCTCACTCACTGTTCCTCTTCATTTAGGCAGGTCCCCTTGTGCTTTGGTGCAAAGAGGGTGGCCAGTGTGTATTTGAGGGTGGAACAAGGAATCCAGATTCCAGGGATGGATGGCTGGTAAATAGCTATTAACCTGTGTCCTCAAAGATGCCCTAAGGGTAGGTTGTGCTTATCTGTTGCTGGCAAGTCTCTCCCAAACTCGCTGGTTTACAACACTGAGCATTTTCTTGTCTCTCATAGTTCGTTTTGGTTGGGCCCAGCAAAGTGGTCGTCATTCAGGGTCTGTCAGGTGGGGACACGGCTCACTTACTCATCTGGAGGTTGATGCTGGCTCTCATTTGGAGCCATGAGCCGGAAAATCAACCAGCAGCCTCTCCCTGTGGCTTGGCCTTCCTCACAGCATGCTGGCCAGGTCCCAATGGGAAAATGTCCAGAGAGAACCAGAGAGCCAGGCAGAAGCTTAGAAGTCACAGCATGAACATCCTTCCTAGACTGCAAGGCCTCAATTAATAAATGACTGAAGAGGTGGACATTTGGGATTTAGAGTAACCCTCCGATTTCACAGATGAGAAAACTGAAGATCCCTGCAATGTAAGGCAAACAGTAGAGCTGTAGACTCTTTGAGCTGAGTGGCATTGACTCAAGGAAACAAGTAATGGGCATCAGAACTGAGGCTAGATTTTGTGTCTGCGGAGTCAAAGGTCAGTGTACTTTCTGCTGCGCCGCATTGCCTTTCCTTTATATTCCACTCGGAGTGAGGCATTCACACCTGCGTGTCATTTCAAATCAGGATTGCAACAGCCTGGATTTAAATGAGTGCAGAAATAATACAGGCATGAAAGATGCTATTGTTATACAGATGACAAGACAAAATTACAAGTTCTGTTACTCACTTGGCTGAGCCTCAACTATTTTTTTTAAAATCTCTTTATTTATTTTTGGAAGTCTTATTGAGGTACAGTTAGTATACAGTAGAATTCATGAAATTTAATTGTGCAGTTTGATGACATTTGACAAATGTATACAGTCATGTAATGACAATCACAATCATGACAAAGAATAAACATTTTCAAGGTTCCAGAAAGTTCCCCTGTGGCCCTTGGCAGTCAGTCACTTTCCTCCACCTGGAACCTGGCAACCACTGATCTATCACTATAGATTTGCCTTTTCTGGAATTTTATATAAATAGAATCCTACAGTATGATGTATTTTGTGTCGGGGCTCTTATGTAAACCTATGTGTTCCCTTATGGGCATGCTTGAAAGATTGCCTTTTCGAAAAGAGGCCTTGTCACCACCAGTGTTATGTTGTGGGCACACCCCCTGGGTAAACAGCGTGTTTTGTGGGGCTTTGAGTTTATACTATAATATTGGAGATAGTCTACTAGTTAGCTAATTTGTTTGGTTTTTATTAAAGGATTTGAAGAAGATCAAATAAGAAAACTTACTAAATCCCTGAATGAAATAGCATCAGCTGTGCCAAAGTGAGCATCTGAGGGAGAATCTTCACATAATGAAGTGTGGCTTGACTCCACAAACCTGCAGCTTCTTATTTCTTTAGGTTCACCTTCCCTTTGGGGCTCTTACCAGTCTTTGCTGCAGCACCAAGCTCTGCCTTTCACTTGCTACATGGCTTTGGGCAAGCTGCTGAAGCTCTCTGTACCTTAGGTTTCTCTCCTTTATGAAACTGGCAAGTTTGGAAGGTTGTGGCAACATTTATGTGAGGTAATACTTGACAAGGACCTTGAGCCACACTGGGACATCCAGGGTAATGACCCAGTATCCCCTAGGAGCTGCCTGCCCAGTAGTAGCAGTCAGAAAGTTTTTCTATAGTGGCAAGAGTTGAAGCAGGAAAACCTGTGAGGAAGTTGTTGGCTTCAGTAGAAATTATAAATTATTTTGCTGAAAGTTTCATTAAAGGTGTCACTTTATGGAAAAAGGCTACCGATTCAAAACACAAAGTTTCACTTCCAATTATAATCCACATTTAATACTGAAAAAATATTGTCTAAAGATAATTTTGCAATAGCTTTGAATGTAGCCTGTCTCCCCTATTTAAGTATATCTCCTTCCTTAGATAAACTATTTTTTTTCAATGTGGTCTAGGCAGGTTGATGGAGAAACTAGTTTTATTAGCTCTCTCTGGCCTTGTTCTTCACAGTAGTGCCCATTAATGCACATAAAAGTAGTTGTAACATTCCTGATACTGCTTTCCTCTTTGGGCCTGTTTGAAGCAACACTTTCCCCAGGACCTGAAGCAATAGGTTGAGAATCCCTGAAAATTCACTTGGGCCTATCCCACATCAAAAAAAATCACCTAACAGATAAGTCAGGCTCCAGGCAAATTTCCACTAAGAAAACCTGTTTCTTGGTTCTTAGGGCCATCACATGCAGCATTACTCCCCGCTGGTGGTCATTGAGTGTGACGCAGTTATTTGTTGCCTACTCCAGGTCTGCTGCTGGAGCTAGGAGGCAAATAAGGAAGGACACAGGCATAGAAACAAATACAGAGTAGTGTGGTGGTGATGATAGAGGCAGGCGTGGGGCGCTGTGGAGCAAGGAGGGGCACCCAGCACGGTGGGGCTCTTGCATTTCCCAGTACCTAGGCTGTAACTGGCAAGTAGCACTCGGGCAGAGGGAACAGCCTGTGCACAGACACCAAGGTGCATGCCACAGGTGTGGCACCTTCTGCGATGGGAGGAGGTCGAGTCTATGGTGTGCATGATCACTGACTCTGCTTCTGACTAGTTATAATTTCACCTGAGAAAGAACTTTTGCTCCAGACTTGGATCTTGCTGTTTCGTTTATAAAGGAAATGTTTCTGTTCAAGGTTTTTCTTTTCACAGAACTGATACTGGAAAGTAAAGTGTAATTTTCAAATTATGCAATCCTCTGCCCAGTTTCCCCAGTATGTGGTGTGGTCTCAGCCAGTCTGCCTTTCCTATCCTTCAGTTCCAGGAACTTCATGACTTTTCTTCTGTTCTTTTTTTTTTTTTTTTTTTCTTTTTTGAGACACAGTCTTGCTCTGTCGACCAGGCTGGAGTGCAGTGACATGGTCTCGGCTCACTGTAACCTCTGTCTCCTACTTTCAAACGATTCTCCTGCCTCAGTCTCCCAGCTAGCTGGGATTACAGGCATCTGCCAGCACACCCAGCTAATTTTTGATTTTTAGTAGAGATGAGTTTTCGCCATGTTGGCAGGGCTGGTCACAAACTTCTGATTTCAGGTGATCCACCTGCCTCGGCCTCCCAAAGTGCTGGGATTACAGGTATAAGCCAGCGTCCCTGGCCTTTCATGACTTTTTTTTCAAAACCAGAAGGGCTTAGGATACCTTGTATATAAGAATCTGCTTTTATTGTGGCTAAGTAGATTTGAGTTTCATCATGAACGTTCTATTCTTTTCTAACTCATTTGTTCTCCCTACTCAAGACACTGAAGTATAATAGAATATCAGGAACAGATATTTCAGGTTAAGATCAGTTCCCTTAAATTGGAGTTTGCCAACCTGGGCACTGTTAACATTTTGGGTCTGATAATTCTGTTGTAAAAAGTAATACCTCGCCGCTAAGTTGTGACAATCAAAAATGTCCTGAGACAGTGTCAGGAGGGGAGACAAAATTAGTCGATGCAGAGGTTTTTCTCAGAAGCAGTGAATTGCCTCTAACCTTTCAGCGTTGCTAAAAAAGAACTCTGAGTGTGGAGTGTAGATAGGCAAAAATAAATAGCCATATTTCCAAGATCGGCTGGGGTAGGGGAAGTGACGCCAGAGGAGGGGAAGAGGAACTTTCGTAATGTAGAGTTTTGCTTTTCTTTTTTTCTTTCATATGAAGAAATATACATGAACAAAACTCATAATAGGTTTTCCCTCAAAAGTTATCTTCCTTAGGAGGCCTTTTCTGCTTTATTTTCCTCCTTAGCACCTGTCATCATCTCTGAATATTCTGCACAGTGCAGAGGCAGCCTTTATGTGAGCGACACAGCACCTGCATTCTCTCCTTGTACCTGCACAAACTCCGAAGTCCATGCTTATAGTTTAACTTTTGGAGTCTGAGGCTTACTCATCCTTTAAGCTCAGACAGGTTTCTGAACCATTTCATGTCTTCAAATATTGACCATAGAATGGGGATGAGCATTTGATCTAACGAGTGTTGTTATTTGCACACAGCTCTGGCACTGGTTTAATGGCAGTGTGCGGACTCAGCTCCAGGTGTCTGCAGCCTTGTGTTTCTTCTGTGTGGAACGGTGCTACTTGAGTTTCCTGTTGTTTCCCCACCTCCGTCCCGGCCCCGTGAAAGCAAAAGCCTTTGCATGTGTACTGAGAGCATGGGGTAGATAAAGCTCTTTGGAAAGGGATCTCTAGAGACTTGGCCTTTAGGTTGATGTGTGTGTTCCCAGATGGATTTAGTACCTGAGAAGCAAAGCACCTGGTTAATGTATGATTTTACGGTACCTGTAAGAATATCCTGGCTCTTAGGCCTTCCTCTCTCCCCAGTTCCTCTCATTTGTGGTTAAACATTGCTAATCTTTTTCTAGTACTTCAGAATACCCTTGGCTTTCTCAGTTTCTCTTGTTTTTTTCCCAAAGTGGAATAGGATACTGCCCATGCAAAGAGAGGGAATTTGCGGGCACCTGGGGCCAGGGCTTGCTGGGCAGCTGTCTGGCATCCTCTCGCCGTCTTGGACTTGGCTTTCTAAGTCTCCACGTGGGAGCAGTTGGCAAAGAGCCTAACAGTAGGCTGAGCAAATGTTTGTTCTTTCCTATGTTCACTGTCACTTAATCTAATTGTTTGGATTAGAAAGCCAACTTCAGTTGCCCCTGCTCTATTTACCCCACCCCCACCTGCCCCCCGCCCAGTTTGTTTTCATCTCTTTTAAATTCCAACTTCCTTTGAGCAACTGCCTCTGCCCTTTGAACCCTGCAGATGTTTCCTCCACAGGGGCTTTCAGAGCGGCAGGCATTGCCACTCCAGCACTTTGTCTGATTAAAGGCCAGATGCTGCAGAACAAAGGCCAGACATGGAGTCGTGGGTGGGTGTTTATTCCCTGGCTTCTCCTGAATCCCAGCAGTCATCCTTAACAGAGCCACTTCCGCCCTGCCTTGTCACTGGTCAGGGGCAGGCCTGCCATAGCTCTGTGGCCTCCTGTATCCAGTAGAGATGATGGTGGCTGCTTTGAGGGGATGATGTGGAGGTTGTGAAGTGATCTCTGAGAAATAGAATCTAGTACCTTTGACCTTTATTATTTGTTCAGCATTACTCATGTTACTTACAGTATATGTCTGCATATCTTTTCTCCTATGATACGTCAGTAATGAGGAGACACGTCAGTAATGAGGAGACGTGGGGACTAGTTGAAGGAGTTCTGTAAGATGAAGTCTCAGAGAAGCTGACCCTCCCTTTCTGAGAGTCTCATGAAGACAGAGTGGCTCAGGGACAAGTTGATGGGGGAGAAAATTGTGCTTTGCTTTTGGAAAACTTATTGTTGCAAGTGTGTACTTTAGTTACCACGTTGAAAGTTTCCGTTTTTCTTAGTCATCATTTGCAACTTCTGGGTAAGCGTGATAATGACTCTTAGTCATCGCAAAGAGGAACATCTTGATGGATAAGCACATCTGAAAGACCAACCTTTGGGATAGCAACTCTTGAACTTTTCCAGCTGGAATGTGTTCTGCCTCTACTAAGCTTTGCTGAGTCTTTAATTTAATTTAAAGGCTGGCATGTAAAAAGCAATCACTGTAATAAAGCTGGATAAGAAGAATATAACATAGCTGGGGACGGTGGCTCATGCCTGTAATCCCAGCACTTTGGGAGGCTGAGGCGGGTGGATCACCTGCGGTTGGGAGTTTGAGACCAGCCTGACCAACATGGAGAAACCCCGTCTCTACTAAAAATACAAAACTAACTGGGTGTGGTGGTGCATGCCTGTAATCCCAGCTACTCGGGAGGCTGAGGCAGGAGAATTGATTGAACCCAGGACGCAGAGGTTACAGTGAGCTGAGATCGTGCCATTGCCCTCCAGCCTGGGCAACAAGAGCAAGACTCTGCCTCAAAAAATAAATAAATAAAATAAAATAAAATAAAATTCCTCTAGCCACCACCACAATGAAGATACAGAACTGTTCTATCACCACAAAGACCTCCCTCCTGCTGTCGCTTTATAGTCACACTTGTCCTCCTCCCTACTCCATCCCCGCAACCCCTTGCAGCCACTACTCTGTTCAATGTCTCTATGATTTTGTCATTTCAGGACTGTTATATAAGTGGAATCATATAGTATGTGATGTTTTGAGATAGATTAGCTTGCTTTCAGTCAGGATAATGCCTTTGAGATGGATCCCAAGTTGTTTTACTATCAATAGTGTTTTTTGTTTTAATTGCTGAGAAGTGTTCTGTGGTATGGATGTACCATACTTTAACTGTTCACCTATATTTTGGTTCTTTATAGGTTTTGGCTGTTATAAATAAAGCTGTTATGAGCATTCATGTATAGGCTTTTGAGCGGACATGAATTTCCATTTCTCTAGGTGCCATCCCTGGGTTGTATGGTAGTTGTGTGTTTGGTTTTTTAATAAAGTGTTCAACTATTTTCTAAGGAAGCCATATCACTTACATTCCCACCAGCAATGTATGAGATGCCCAATTACGAGTATTGTCACTATTTTTTATTTCAGATTTCAGCTATTCTGATAGATGTGTAGTGACATATCATTGTTTTTTTAATTTGCATTTCTCCCTGATGGCTAATGATGTTGAATATCTTTTTATATCCTCATTTGCCCTCTTTATATATCCTCTTTGGTGAAATAATCTGTTCATGTTTTTTGCCCATTTTCTAATTAGATTGTTTTTACTGTTGAGTATTGAGTACTCTCTTTTTATATTCTATATACTGGTCTCTTATTGGATATGTGGTTTGTAAATGTTTCTCCCAGTCTGTAGCTTGTTGTATTTTCATAATCTTCACATGGGCTTTCACAGAACAAGAGTTTTTCATTTTGATGTGGTCCAATTTACCAATTTTTCCTTTTATGGATCTTGCTTTTGGTGTCATGTATAGGAACTTTTTGCCTAGCTCTAGATCCTGACAAGTTTCTTCTATTTTTTCCAAAAATATTTTCTAGTTTTGCACTTTACGTGTAAGTCCATATCCGTTTTAGAAGGTAAGGTTCAGGTCAGCATTTCCCTTTTTGGCAATGAGTTTCCAATTGCTGCAGCACCGTTGAGTTGCTTTTGCATCTTTGTTAAAAATCAACTGGGCATATCTCTGTGGGTCTGTTTCTGGGTTCCCTATCCTGTTCCATTGATCTGCATGTCCATACCATGTAGTCTTTATTGAGACTATACTACAGTAAGTTTCAAAACTGTGCAGACTGGGTCTTCCTACTGTCTTGTTTTTCAAAATTGTTTTAGCTTTTCATGGGCCTGTACCTTTCCATCATGTATATGATTTTTAAAGGGTCAAGTCTAGACGTGCTTTTAGTGTAACCTACATGGACCAAGTGAGTGAAAACTCTTGTGTATTAGAAAAATAACACCCCAAGTGTAGGGTGATCGGTAGCCAACACTGGCTTCTGGATGAGGCATCAGTAGGGAATGTGAGAGCTGGGGCCACCTGGAGAGTGGTGCCAGATCTTCCGGTACTTTAAAAAGAAGTTAGAGTCCCCTGATTTTTACTAAACAAAACAGAGACTTGTGGTTGAAATAAAACAGTTTGCAACTTCTGCTTTGGTGGTTACCCTTGGAGCTTTTTCTTTTCTTTTTCTGGAAATAGGGTCTCACTCTGTTGCCCAGGCTAGAGTGCAGTGGTGCTATCATAGCTCACTGCAGCCTTGACCTCCTGGGCTCAAATGATCCTCCTGCTTCAGCCTCACGAGTAGCAAGGACTACAGGCACACGCCACCACACCTGGCTTGGAACTTTAAATTATGCATTCATTCCTTCATTTATTGTCCAACCAATGCAGATACTACTTCTTGAATCCCCACTTTGTAACAGAACAAGATTATAGGCCTCTTCCCTTCGTTTTTTTCTCCCCTTTTTACCTGCCAACTTCCTATCATGTACATGTGTACCTTAATATTGTCATGGTGGTGATATTTACAGTCTGTTATTTGTTTCATGATTTGTTTCTAAGTGAGTTCTAAAAAGTAAAAGTCAGTAAGTGGTTTTTATATTGTTATAACTGGTTGCCGATCCAACATCCCACTTCTCACTTATAGATCCCTGATCTTGTTTGGGATGGCAAGATGGTCAACTAAACTAATCTTCCCAGCCTCTTTTTTAGCTGGGATGGCCGTGTTCCACAGTTCTGGCCAATGAGACAAGAACCACAAGCCTCACTTCTTTTGGGGGTCTCTGAGCCCTGAATCTGTTGTTTTCTGCAGAGGCCACAGTTATCCCCTTGGCTGGTGCCTCCGGTATGCACATTCTAGACTCTCAACTCTCAATAGCTTTCTAGAAGACAGAATGACTCTCCTTGGTCGTTCCTCCATCTGCTTTCTGTCTTCTAGAAAGCTATTGAAATCCTGGCCAGGAGCGGTGGCTCATGCCTGTAACCCCAGTAGATTTGGGAGGCCGAGGCAGGCAGATTACCTGAGGTCAGGAGTTCGAGACCAGCCTGGCCAACATGGTGAAACCCCGTCTCTACTAAAAATACAAAAATTAGCCAGGTATGGTGGCACATGCCTGTAATCCCAGCTACTCTGGAGGCTGAGGCAGGAGAATCGCTGGAACCCGGAAGGTGGAGGTTGCAGTGAGCCAAGATCACGCCACTGCACTCCAGCCTGGGCAACAGAGTGAGACTCTTTCT
>NW_016828178.1:55193-62753 GCF_001698545.2 Rhinopithecus bieti
GTTAGGCAGGTTGGTCTCGATCTCCTGACCTCGCGATCCACCCGTCTCGGCCTCCCAAAGTGCTGGGATTACAGGCTTGAGCCACCGCGCCCGGCCATGTATTTTCATTTATTTTATTTTATTTATTTTGTTTTTTGAGACAGGGTCTCACTCTGTCACCCAGGCTAGAGTGCAGTGGCATAATCACAGCTCACTGCAGCCTTGACCTCCTGGGCTCAAGCAATCCTTCCGCCTCAGCTTTGCAAGTAGCTAGGATTACAGGTGCATGCCGCCATGCCCGGCTAATTTTTTTATTTTTTGTAGAGACAAGGTTTTACTATGTTGCCTAGGCTTGTCTCAAACTCCTGGGCTCAAGTGATCTTCTCACCTCAGCCTCCCAAAGTGCTGGGATTACAGGTGTGAGCCACTGCGCCTGGCCAGTTTATGGATTTTTAAGCAAATATGAATATAATCATTCTTTCACTGTTTATGATGAAGCTAATATACCCTTCATCACATTGTTATTATTTTTTGCTTAACAGTAAATCTTCAAGATTACCCTCAGAACCTCCTTTTCATACCTGCATGGTGTATCCCAGGTATCATAAGTCAATTTTTTAAATATAAGCATATCTTAGACAATTTTGTTATAACAGCAATGGCATATGACTTGGTATCATGTGAGTTTTTTGAAGTTCTAGTTGCTAGACAAGGCAGTTTCTCTTTCTCAGTACTTCCCTCATTGAGGTCACCTGATAGTGAACATTACTTCAAACCTCACCATGTTGTGTTTTTTTGTTTGTTTGTTTTTGTTTTTTTTTCTGAGACAGGGTCTTCCTCTGTTGCCCAGGTTGGAGTGTAGTGGTATGATCATGGCTCACTGCTGCCTCCAACTCCTGAGCTCAAGCAATCCTCCTGCGTCAGCCTCCCGAGTAGCTGGGACCACAGGCTTGCACCACCACACTCAGCTAATTTTAAAATTTCTTATAGAGGCAGGAGTTTCACCATGTTGCCCAGGCTGGTCTCAAATTCCTGGGCTTAAGCGATCTCCCCACCTTGGCCCCCCAAAGTGCTGGGATTACAGGTGTTAACCACTGCACCTGGCCCAAACCTCACCATCTTATCAAAGTTTCTACTTAGAAATTAGAGTCCCTTAGAAATGATGTAAGCCTCTACTCCAGACTTCCTTGTCTCTCGTCTTCTAGTCCTTTTCTAGGCTTTGGGCAGGCCAGTGGACACTGCTCAGGAATACATGTATTCCCTTCTAGGGACCCTTCTCCTTCCCCACACAGTGAGTGGCACACTCCTCACAGCTCTGCCTATTGGGAAGATCTTCCCTCCCTACTGTTTTGAGGGTCACCTCTGGGTATGACTGGAATGCAGCTATCCCCTATTTTCAGCAGGCCCTTCCATAAGTCCACTTCAGGCATATACCTCCTCCTCCTCCTCCTCCAGGTGGCTATATTATTTTTGATTTAATATTTCATGTGGGGTGGGAAGGGAGCGTTTTCAGAGGTTTCCATAGTTTTTCCCGATTGTGATTGCTCTTACCCCAGGCCCTGGGCTTCTTAGACATTTACAGATCAGTAAGATGAGGAAAGACCAGCAAAGCAAACTGAGAAGGAGCGTTTTAAGGAGAAGAGAGCAATCACCTGTGAGTGATCCACCATGTTGTGGTGTAGCAGTAGGCCATTCATTCCCATTGATGTGGGATATCCACTGGATGTGCCACAGTTTATCCATTCTACTGTTGATGGACTTTTGGGGTATTTTCAGGTTTGGGCTTTTAAGAATAGTGTTGTTCTGGAAAGGGCACACCACTACTTTCCTGGAATTCCTGCCAAAAATGCAAAATCCCAATCTAATCTTTAAAAAACATCAGATGATAAACCCAAACTGAGAGACATCTACAAAATAACAGGTGTGTACTATTCAAGTGTCAAGGTCATGAAAGAAGAAGAAATTTTCCAAATTAAGGAAGAGTAAGGAAATGTGAAAATGCATGATTGGATTCTGGGACCAAAAGTCCCAGATTGGATTCTGTACTGGGGAAGGAATATATAGCTATAAAGGACATTCTTGAAAGGGTTGGCAAAATTTAAATATGAACTGAGGACCAGATGACAATATTGTGTCAATGTTAAATTTTCAGTTTTGAAAATGCTCGTTCCTAATATATAGAGACACTTACGGGTAAAGGAAAATAAAGTCTTCAGATTAAGCTCAAATGGTTCAAAATTAAATTTTATAATATTTTAAAGGGTACTGGCTGCTCTTGGAATGGCGCCAAAAAGATGAAAGAATTTTATAGTAACACCCACATAGCCACACCTCCTAGATTCTACAATTAACATGTTGCTATGCTTGCTTTATCACATTTCTATCCAAAAACTGCCCATCTGTCCACCTTTTTTTTCCTGGTATTTCAAAATAATTTTCAGATATCAGAGCACTTTACCCCTGAAAGCTTCAGCATGCATGTCATTGGCTTGAGTTCAGGATTTGTTTATGGTTCTTTTCATCCTGTTATTAAGTTGTAAGAGTTCTTTATGTGTTCTAGATACAAATCCTTTGTCAAATGTAAATATTGCAAATTTTTATTCTCAGGCTGTGTCATAGCTGTCTAGTTTCTTATGTAAGATGTTTCATGTTTTGATGAGAAGGTTTGAGTTTGATGAAGTCAACTGTTTGCTTGTATGATGATTGCTCCCTGTGTCTTGTCTACTAAACCTATGCTCATCTCAGTAGAGTTTTTTGATGAATAGACTTCTTACTTTTAAAGTGTTTGTCTTTTTAGTTTTCATTTTATACTTGGGACCTTTTATGACATTTATTGTACAGACCATTTTTCCCCGCTGCACTGCAGTGTCACCTGACTATAAATGTGTGGCTCTGTTTTTGCACTTTCTGTTCCGTTACATTGGCCTTTTGTCTTTCTTCTTACCACAGTGCCTTAAATTACTTTAGATTTATAATGAAGAGGTCTTGCTGCCTGGTAGAGTAACTCATTTAGCTTTGTTGTCTTTGAGATTAGGGGAAGGAGTCACAGTGGCAATGTATTATTGTCATCACCGTGTTTCAGGGCCCAGTCCTAAGCACCTAATTCTACAGGTAGAAGTCCTTTGTAGCCTAAGAGGTGATTCATGAGAAACTGATGTTAACCTGAATTACCTTTACTGCTGTGTGACTGAGAGCATCAGGTTGTTCAAGGAAATACAGAGGAGAAGGGGACATGCCAGAAACCCTTGGAGCCTGAGGTGCTGCAGGATTCAGAATCTTTCTAATTTTGTTATATATTATGTAATCCCCCAAGCAGGATCCAGGGGAGCACCATGTAAATCAAGGCACATTAATATTTCTGCAGCAACCTAGATAAACATGTCTGCTTTATTTATTTTTAGAGACAGGGTCTCGCTCTGTTGCCCTGGGACTATAGCTGGGATTACAGGTGCACACTACTACACTTGGCTAACATGTCTATTAAGTTGGAGAAATAAAGCTTACAAACAGCTTCATGTCAATTCAAATAAGAATGAGGCCAAACTTATGAAATAAGTTTTCAGAGCCTCTTGAATGTTAGAATTGCAGATAGTGGACTGACTGTGGGCCTTGCTCCTGATTTCATACATTGCTTTGTTGTTTTGACTTGACAGGCTGTATCGCATCCATTGAATACTGTGACCGAGGACATGTACACCAACGGGTCTCCTGCCCCAGGTAGCCCTGCCCAAGTCAAGGGACAGGAGGTGCGGAAAGTGCGACTCATACAGATTGAGAAGGTCACAGAAGAGCCCATGGTAATCCCTCGTCCTATTGTTGCCCACCAGTTACTCTCTACCCCATGAGTCACTGGGTCAGAAGAGTCAGTGCAGGAGGCTGCTCATGGAGTTAGGGAATTGGCCAACCCCAATATTGTCTTTTCATCCTCATCTCAAATTCCTCCTCAAAGCAGGCTTCATGCGTGTTCTAGCTGAGGACTATCCTGGGTATAAACGGAAAATGCTTTTCCTGAGAAACTGCCATAAGTTATTTCTAAAATAATCTCAGAAAGACCTTAAAATAAAGCTTATCATGCTATTGTCTTTATTTCAGGGAATCACTCTGAAGCTGAATGAAAAACAGTCCTGTACGGTGGCCCGAATTCTTCATGGTGGCATGATCCATAGACAAGGTACTCTGTGGGAGCTCTGGGTGGGGTTTTATTCAGGGATTAATAATTTACTCCCTGTTCAGTGGTGTGGGGCATGAAGCTTACAGTCCTCCAAACTGGTAGCATTTTGTGAGTGTGCCAAGAGACTTTTGCGGCTTAATAACAGGCTCTGTAGAATCACTACAAGATAAGATCTCTATGTGAATTGCCCAGTGCGACCATCTCTCTATCTCACACCTATTTATACCAATATTTTTCTAGTAAGTTAATATTTGAGCAATTGCCACATGCCACCCATCGCATTAGACTCGGAAAGGACAGTACCATTTGGTAGCATTTTGGGGTTTGAGCTAAACAACAAAGAAACATGGAGCTTGCTGGTGAAAGAGGAGCTTGCTGAGTTCTTTGCCTTGCTTTGTTATTCTTTTTAGTATATACATCTGTGTCGTAGTCTGGAGTCAGTAGCCACTCTAGTTCCAGGAATTTGAGGACAAGGTGTTTTACTGTGCTGTTGGACTACTGAGGCCAAGGAGGATGAGACCATCTTAAACTGTCAAGTCAAATGTTTTCAATCCTGAGTATTTGACACAATCTGTTTCATAACATGCTGTAAATCCTGGTTTCTCTTCTGTGGTATCTTGAGTTACATCGACAGCTCCTGTTTGAACTTTTGTTCTTTTGTGGATTGATTTTTCATTTCATGGCAGGCTCTCTTCACGTGGGGGATGAGATCCTAGAAATCAATGGCACAAATGTGACTAATCATTCAGTGGATCAGCTGCAGAAGGCAATGGTGGGTATTTTCTATGCTAGATGAAGACCTTCCATTGTCTCCATAAGTGCTGATCCACATTGGTATCAGTGACCTCATCTTTCTGTCAAAGTATTTGTACCTTCTTGAGGGGGCTCTTTTCACTGCTAGTCTTTATTTTGTGTAAGAAATGATAATTTTCTGCCTTTATTTCGTAAAATTCTAAAGCACGGCAAATAACCCGGAGCATCAATCTGGTATTCCACGAAGTAAAGCAAGTTGTAATGTGTATAGTAGAATCCCATTTTTGTTAAAAACAAACAATACATATGTATGTATATGTATAATGTATGTAAATATTTGTAATGCTTTTATTGGTATGGGGAAAGGCTTGGATATATATGTGCCGTAGTTCATTTTTAGGAACTTCTTCGGGACTTTTTGGGGAGGAAAAGTTTTTATTTATTTATTTATTTATTTTTTGAGATGGAGTTTCGCTCTGTCACCCAGGCTGGAGTGCAATGGCGCGATCTCGGCTCACTGCAACCTCCGCTTCCTGGGTTCAAGCGATTCTCCTGCCTCATCCTCCCGAGTAGCTGGGATTACAGGTGCCCACCATCACACCTGGCTAATTTTGTGTTTTAGTAGAGATGGGGTTTCACCATGTTGGCCAGGCTAGTCTCGAACTCCTGATCTCAGACGATGCACCCACCTCAGCCTCCCAAAGAGCTGGGGTTACAACAGGCGTAAGCCACCGTGCCCAGCTCGGAAAAGTCTTTAGTTAGCTTTTCTTTGTTATTCTTTGCATGTCTTCATATTGTTATGCTGCTTTATGGGGCACATGACACTTTCGTATTAAAGGAGGAATTGTCCTACAAAATCTCCAAATGTAAAGATGGTTGTTGGGGGAAAAAACCTGGGACTTTGAATGAATGATCACATCATTCAACTGAGTTTTCTGTACAATGTTATGTCCATTTTTTTAAATAGAAAGAAACCAAAGGAGTGATCTCATTAAAAGTAATTCCCAACCAGCAAAGCCGTCTTCCTGCACTACAGGTGGGTGGCACCATTTTCTCTGTTGTCATGATGGCAGGAGTTGGGCCATTTGTCTTGTATTCTTTGAAATTTGATTATAAGGGATGCGAGTCTAACTTTAAGTTCTAAGTATCTCACAAGTGTGTAGCTGCTTGGCCCAGGGTCCCATTATTCCCTGCCTGGTATAAAATACAGGAGCTCATTCCCCTTTCCTCAAGGGAGAACATAGTGATGACAGTAGTAGAGAATGAATGAGCCTTTGCTGCTAGTGGTCAGGTAGGAAGGGAGAGGGTAATCTTATTCTATAGATGGTAAGGAATCAATACAACTCCAAGAGGAAAATGGGTAAAGGGAATGAAGAGATCATTCACAGGATGAAAACTACAAATGAGCGTTGAACATATGAAAAAAATATTTTATCTTACCTGTCATCAAAGAAATGCAAATTGAAATATGCATGGGACACCAGTTTTCACCAAGCAAATTGGCAAATAACTTTTAAAATAGCAATAATAAAGCCCTGTGATTGATAGTGGCAAAGTAAAGAAAGAAAGAAGATAGATAGAACCTGTTGAGCACTCATTGACAGTTTACTGAGGATCTACCATGTACAAAGTACTGTGCTAGAACATGGAGGTGACATAAAGAGAAATGGTTCCCAGTTTGCACACAGCTCATCAGCCAGTAGAGGAATAGATTGGACAGGGCCATGGCAAGTCAATGTGGAAGAAGGAGATATTTAAAAGAATACATCTGAAGTTTCTATTGCAGGTTACTTGTAGTATGATGGTATAATTTTCTTAAGTAAACTTTTAAATTGAAGTTTTGGCATATATGGGTATATATTCAACAAAGGGCACACATCACAAGTATAAAACTGGATGAATTTTCACAAACTGAATACACCCATGCAACCAGCACCCAGCTCAAGAAACAGAATATGCCAGCAGCCTAAGACCGCCACCCCCAGCCCCGCCATGCCTGTTTCCTCAAGGCCCACCATAACCCTGACTTAGAACAGCAGGGATGAGTTTTGCTCCTTTTTGAAATGTATTAACATTGAATTATACAGTATGAATTCTTTGGTGTCTCATTTTATTCACTCAGTATTATGTTTATGGGAATCGCCTATATTGCTTCATTCTCATTCATTCATTGTATGAACATGCTACAATTTATTCTGTCAGCTTTTTTGGTCTTACTTAGTGCTGCCATTAACCAAACAGGATCTAATTCAGCAATACAAGAAGATTTACTGCCTGAAGGGCAATGAATTCACCACGTTAACAGAAAATGGAGAAAATCATACGATTTTGTGCATGTGTTTTGTGCATACATCTATGCCTTTTTTTTTTGAGAGTAGAATTGCCAGGTTGTAGGATATGTGTGTCTTTATCTTTAGATGATATTGCCAAATAGTATTCCAAAGTAGCTGAACTGTGTTACATCCCCAGCTGCACAGTATGACGGTTCTGGTTATTCTATATTCTCACCAATACTTACCATTGTCTGATTTGTTTGGTTTTTTTTTTTCACCCTTCGGCCATCCTGATGGTGGTATCACATTGTGATTCTAAAAATTCTCTAATGACTAGTGAGGGTAAACTCCTTTTTATTTTTTATTTTTTATTTTTTTATTTTT
>NW_016828178.1:63479-85735 GCF_001698545.2 Rhinopithecus bieti
ATGAATAATATTTACAGGCCTATTTATTCTTTTCCATTGTACTGTTTGTTTATCCCTATGCCAAACCTGCATGTCAATTTGGATAAAAGAGGCATCTGCACCATATCTCAATGGAAGTGATGATAGCAGGCATTTTTGTTTATTTTTCCATCTTAAAGGGAAAGCTGGCCAGGTGTGGTGGCTCACGCCTGTAATCCTAGCACTTTGGGAGGCCAAGGCAGGTGGATTGTTTGAGCCCAGGAGTTCGAGACCAACCTGGGTAACATAGCAAGACCCATGTCCTTGAAAAAAAGGGGGTAAAGCTTTTAATCTTTCCCTGAGAAGTATGGCGCTGGATGTCGGGTTTTCTCACAATAAAGAACCTCCCTTCTATTCCAAGTTTACTAAGAATTTTAATCTTGAATGGGTTTTGAATGTTATAGGCTTTTTCTGCATCTATTGAGGGGATCATATGATCTTCTTCCATTTTTATGTTAATGTGGTGAATTTATTGGCCTTCAGGTAGTAAACCTTCTTATATTGCTGAACTAGATCCTGTTTGGGTGTGATTTATTATACTTTTTATACATAGCTAAATTTGACTTGCTAATATTTTGTTTGGCGTTTTTACATCTCTGTTGCAGAGAGAAATTGTAAGATTCTTGTCAGATTTGTGTATCTTGACCCAGTTTGTTTACAGCAGGACACGCTCTGATGCTGCCGTTCCTTTTGCCTTCTTTTTAGATGTTCATGAGAGCGCAGTTTGACTATGATCCCAAAAAGGACAATCTGATCCCTTGCAAGGAGGCGGGACTGAAGTTTGCTACTGGGGACATTATCCAGATTATCAACAAGGATGACAGCAATTGGTGGCAGGGACGGGTGGAAGGCTCCTCCAAGGAGTCAGCAGGATTGATCCCTTCCCCTGAACTGCAGGAATGGTGAGCCATTTTTGTGCAGGCGGAAGGGCCATGTGCCTGCCACAAATAATTTAGCTTCAGAAAATCTGTCATTTTGTTTGTAGTTTCTGTTTCTCGACCGAGGAGACCTCCTAGATTTCCTGGCATAATGGGTGGGGGAGGGTTAAGCATGAGTTGATAAGCTGGGCTGAGAGGCAACTACGGGCAAGGGAGCCCAAATAGCTCTTCATTCCTATGTGGGCCTCTTGCTTCCTTAAACGTTTTCCCCATAGTTACAAAGCACGTGACAGTGCTGGGATGGAGCCCTCCCTGGTCTCCTATCTCCCAAGCTAGTGCGCTTCTACCAGCCATACTGTTTCTGGGATTTCCTTGGAGTCCTGCAGAAAACAGTCACATTTAAGTATGTGTCCTTTAGGCACATTTCTGGTACATAGAAGAAATAATTCCTGTCCCCGAGTCAGATTGCTCACAGAAAAATTCACAAAACAGTTCCAACTGATAACATATCCAACACTGAACCTCCCTCTGCCTGTGCAAAATTACCCCAGTGTAAAGATTACAACCCTTGTGGGGTTGACATTGAATAGAAATATTAGAATCTATTACATGTAGTAATACAAGTTATTGTTTTGTGAAGCAGTTGTTTTAGATATATATATGTGGGGTGTGTGTATGTGTTTTGTTTATAGATGTATGTGTAATACTGGCTTGCAATGTACAGTGTATTTCTTAGAGTGAGGTAGGGTCATAAAGGTCTAGACCAAAGAAAGCACGTTGTTTGTGCGTTGTGTCCAGAATGTGCTGACAGGTACTGGATGACACAGACTCAAGGGGCCAGGTCCCTGACTGAGGGCAGGGCACAGTGCAAGATGCACCAAACAGCGTATGGGGCGCTTTGCACACATTATGTCCCACTGTAACGGACACTCAGAGAGTGAAGGGGATTAGGAAATGAGTGACGGGGGGGTATGAGGGGAGGGGGAGGAAAGCTGACTCCTTGATTGTCTTTTCCTACCAGGCGAGTGGCAAGTATGGCTCAGTCAGCTCCTAGTGAAGCCCCGAGCTGCAGTCCCTTTGGGAAGAAGAAGAAGTACAAAGACAAGTATCTGGCCAAGCACAGCTCGAGTAAGCTTTCTGAGCCTTCTTGCCCCAGGCTCCTGGCAGCATTCGTGTGCTGCCCAGTCTCTGTAACCAGCAGAAAAGGGGAGGTGGTGCAGTGTGCAGCGGAAGGCGCATTCTACATAAAGCATATCATTTCTTCTGGTTTCTTTTTATTGAATCCATCTTCACAAGCTTGCCGCAGTCAGACCAGTGGATGTAAAGGAGGACTAGTGGTCTGCCCACACCTACTCATCACCCCACCCCTCACACAGAGGTAGATGTGGCCAGAACATCTGTGGTGGGAGAGGAGAAGTGGGGCAAGAACACAGGCCAGAGGGAGAGGCCAGGACCAGGTCATAGGAGCTTCGTGCACCCTCCCTAGCGTTTTCAATTTTGTACTACAGACTGTAGAGCTAGTGAAGGGTTTTGAGCAGAGAATTCACACGGTCAGCTTTCCATCTGCATTTCTCTTTCTGAGATGTCACATGCACACCACCAGCCAGGGAATGATCGTGGCAGTCTTGGGTTGTGAGCAGGTGAGGGGGTGGAGAGTCAGGATGACACCAGGTCTCCATCTTGAGCAGCTGGGTCAATAGCAGCACTATCTTCTAAGATAAGGGACATTCAGGCAGAACAGAGATAGCATTGGCATTCTTCAGCTCTAAGTGCCAAGGGAACATCTGATACTGAAACTATAGAGAAGAGATGAGGACAGGAGACAAGAAAAGTTGGCTCAGAAAGATAGAGCAAGGAGGAAGAGAGGGTCCAAAAGTTAGATCAACTCCTTTGCTCAAAATTCCCTCACCACACTAAAAATACAGTCCAAAGTCCTTCCTTCACACCAACCTCCCTGGCCTCATCTCTAGTCACTTCCTCCCCTGCTTGTTGAGACATCGTGAGGTTCTTTCCCACTTCAGAGTGTGGAACACCGTTCTTCCCAGCTCTGGAAATGAACACTGCTTGGTTTTCTTTGTCTCTAGTTTTTGATCAGTTGGATGTTGTTTCCTACGAGGAAGTCGTTCGGCTCCCTGCATTCAAGAGGAAGACCCTGGTGCTGATCGGTATCTTCTCATTGCCCCATTTGCACATTTCTGTCTTTATTTTCCTGCCTGCATCATGTGCCCACCCCAAAAAAAGGCAGTGAGGAAGAAAATAAGTGAGGTCTCTTGGGTTCTCCACATAGAGCAGGTGTAAGGAATTTTCTGAATCCTCACATGCACCCCATCTGGGTCCACCTCACAAGTGAAACTAAACCTTTTAAGTTTCTCTACTATTTAGCAATGAATTCTTTTTGGTTAGGTTTCATGCTGGCAGGTCCGAAACAAGGTTTTGCTCTTTGTTCATCTGTCCGCTGGCAGTGATATGCTTTTTAAAGCAAATATGTTGGAGTGCTTCGCTAGCATTTTGTTAGTATTCTGAGCTGTCAGTCATCCATATAAGCCTTGGAAGCTCACCTCCCCCAAGCAGTGACTCTGACCTGAAACAGAGTAAGTCCTTGCTTCAAACCCAGGTATGTAGGCTTTGCCTCTGGCAGGCTGCTCACCTTCCTGTCTTTAGAGTTGAAACTTTAGTTGGTTAGAGGATCTACATTAAGGTTTTGGTAAAATTTCTAGTAAAAACACTGGCTTAAATTCAGTTCCATTAATTTTGAAGAAATTTTAGAAAATAACCAGAAAGCCTCATGTGTTCGCTGGCTCCTCTGCAGAAGTGACAGTTACATTCTGAGTCCCAACCCTTAGTCCTCAGAAAGAGCCTTCTCCCCGAAATGGAAAAAAGGACCTGAAGCCCCTTGGTGGCCCCAAATCTTCTGACAGCTTAAAGACCCTGACCCCAGCCCACATGGAACCCGAACTCATGTTCACCTGTTGGCAGCTTTGAGTGCCGAGAGAGGAAAATCTGTATCTTATCCCCGATCCCTGCTCCTCTCCCCGCTTTCCAAAAGATGTTCTCTCTCTACACAGGAGCCAGTGGGGTGGGTCGCAGCCACATTAAGAATGCCCTGCTCAGCCAGAATCCGGAGAAGTTTGTGTACCCTGCCCCATGTAAGTAGCTCATAGGCACTGTGGAGGGGAGGTGGCAGGCTGAAGGACAGGGCATCAGTAGCACTTTTTACCACTCTCCATCTGAAATACCATAGTGTTATTTTATTTTTTTAATTATTTTATTTTAAATGTTTGATTATTTAAACAAAATATGGAAAGATAAAAATTTGTGCCCACAATTCCTCCACCTAACAGAATAACTGTTTTCTTATTGTTATTCGTGCTGTTTGTCTACATAACAGAAGCTATAGTAAACATTTTATACTCCCTTAAAAATTACTAAGTATTAAAGTTTATACATATAACTTTGTCATTTTACTTTTTAAACATTTTCTCATGTTCCCCGGCAATTTGCCTAATTCTCTTTGAGGATGGTTTTATAGTCCACTGAGTGGATGTCCTTGGTGGATTTCCTTAGCTATCCCACTCTTGATATTCAGGCTGCCTCTCATTTTCATGGAATGTCTTCTAAATCAAAGCAGTGCCTAGGAAAGGCCCAAACTATCTCAACAGCAGTCCTAGATACGGAGAAGAGTAGCGCCAGTGATCAGGTGAATTTGATAACTCTTCCATTCCCAGAAGTGATGCTGCATGGTATAGTTGTGTATGTTCCCAGAAAGAAATACAGTCATTCCTTGCTTAATATTGTCAATAGGCTCTTCGAAGACTGTGACTTTAAGTGAAATGACATATAACAAGAAACAGTTTTTTTTTACTCATCAACAATACAATGAAATGAAGTTGAACTAAACTGTGTTATTCAAGGACCAACTGCATGTGATTTCACTTAAAGTCACATTTTCTAAGAACCTACTGATAATAATATTAAGTGAGGAATTACTGTACTGCTAAGCAAAATAGAAAACCAGATTCTAAACCTCATATTAGTTTTTTTTTTTTTTTTATTTTTTCTTCATTTTGCTTTTTTACACATGGATCATTGAGAGTTGTCTCCTTGCCGGAGGGACGTAGACTTATTCCAGGTTCGCATTAGGAGCAGAAAGCAAATGGCCCCAGGAGTGAGTGGGGAAGCAGAAATAACCAGTACAGGCTCCTCCTTCAAGAGAATCACATGTGGTTGTAGATTGAGGAGAAGGGGCCAGGTGAGAGACAAGTGTGATCTGGAAGGCAAAGTAGACAGTCAATGGAAGATGGAAAGAGGGGAGGTTGGGAGGATTGTGTTTCAAACTACAATATCTGGAGCATATTTTACTGATTAGACAATTTATATGAGTAATAGAAAATAGTCCAACTTTTAACAACATGAGTGGTGAAACTCAAAGTACTTTCTTTCAGTCATGAAAAGGAAACTTAAATTTATATTTCCAGAAATCGGCTAATCAGTAGATCTGTTTTGAAAAAATATTTTCCGCTGTTTTCATTTTGAGTTTCAATATTCTAGATTTGGAAGTTTGAGAGATGTATTCATCTAGGGGAAAATGATAATAAGGAATTTTCATGTTAGGCTTTGCCCCTTAAATTGGAATGGTCCTGGGCAGATGGAGGATTTCCTGGTGTACATCCTTCGAAGCATCACCTCTTCAGGAGGCCAATGGGAGGAACCCTGTATTAGTCAGTAGACCAAAGGAGCTCGGTTTCAATACAGGGCACCAATGGTCCAAGCCCCCATGAAAGGTGAGGACCTGGAGTTTGTCAGGGATTTGGGCTCTCTGTACACCAGATACAACACGCCGCCAAGGAAGAGTGGAGGATAGCATGGGAAGGAGTAACTTTATTAAAGAGGAGATGAAATGGACATCTCTGCAATGAGTTCTTGGGTTTGAGTACCAGGACATGTTGGCACAATTTGAAACAGGCACCAGTTCATAAGAGCAAGATTCCATCTTGACATTGAGCCCCAGGTGGGTGGCGGAAGGGAGGGGACGGATGGCTCAGCACACAAGGGATGGCAAAGAGAGTGGTGAAAAAGATAGTGCTCTGGGAATCTTCTGGGGGTCAGGATTGCTTCAGCACTTTTAATGGGGTCGCCTGGAACAAGACGTCGTACTGGGAAAGGATGGAAAGTTAGTATTGGTGTACAGCTCCAAAGGCTCTTATTTAGAGGAATCCATTATGGACAGCTATGTAGGTTTTTGTTTTGTTTTGGTTTTTTGTTTACTTTTCCTTGTTTCCTTCCGCTGCCGCATGCATATATTAGTTTTATATGTATGGTTTATATTGGTGTATAAGAACACTAGGAACTATAGTACATTGTATTCATTGCACCTACTGACCAGGGCACTCAGGTGAGGAGAGGTTGTGCGGGTTGGGTAGGAATTCACTTTCTCCGGGCCTGCCCAGACTAGGACCTCAGTCCAGGTCGTTGGCCAGAGTGCTGGCTGGAGGTCACAGCTGCAGCTGGGCTTCTTCCTCCAGGGCCAAGCCAAAGGGCATGCACATTCATTCGAGCTCTTAAACCACTAGCTAGGCCGGTGCCCGTGACAGGTAATGGGGACAAAACAAACCAGGCCCAGTCATTGTCCTGGAGGCACACAGTTCCAGGGGTAGAGATGGACAGTTGGGCAGATCCTGATACTGGTGGGATGCAGGCTCTGGCAGGGGAAGCTGTGATGGACAGAGGTGGCACTGAACCTGCCCTGGGGTGCAGTATGGCTGTGAGGAAAGACAGAGGGGCCAGGAATATATTGAAAAGCCTACCCTGCTCCTCTGCCCAGCCCTACCCATGCACTTTGCTACACTGTGCTTTTTCATTGAACAATGGACACCTTTCCCTATCAGGGTGTGAGGAACTATTTTTCTCAATAGCTGCATGGTCTTCTACTGCATGCATGTGTAATTACTTAACCATTCACCTGTTGATGGCCATTTGGGTTGCTTTCAAACACTGATTATAAAGAATACTGCAATCAGTAGCCCTGTGCATATAGCATATGTGTGCAAATATATCTGTAGGAAAAACTCCAAGTAGGATCACTAGGTCCAAGAGCACACGCACTTAGAATTTGGACAGGGACTGCCAAATTACACTCCTTTAGGATTTATAGTCCCTCCAACCACCTGTGAGAGTGCTTGTTTCTCTTTGCCTGTAGCATGTTGTCTTTTCTTTTTTTGCCAGGCTACTGGCGGGGAAAATGGTATCTCATTCTTTTTTACTAAAAGAGATGATTGGGTACTTTTTCATATGAAGAGCAATTTGTATTGCCTTTTCTGAGAATTATCTGGTCATGTCCTTAGCTCATTTTTCTGCTGAGTTTATAGGAAGTCTGTATTAGGGTAATTAGCCCTTTGTAATATCAGCTGCAATTTTTTTTCCCAATTTGGCATGTCTTTTTGCTATGGAGACATTTTTACTTTTATGTAGTTACATTTGTCTTTCATGGCTGCTTGGTTTTAGGTCAAAGAAAGAGTCGTGAGATATATACACACACATTTTAAATTTTGTTTTTTGTAGAAATGGGGTCTCACTGTGTTGTCCAGGCTGGTCTTGAACTCCTGTGCTCAAGCAATCATCTTGCCTCGGCCTTCCAAAGTGCTGGGATTACAGGTGTGCTCTGGGATTAGAAATCACCTTTATCTGACTGGGTGCAGTGGCTCGCGCCTGTAATCCCAGCACATTGAGAGGCCGAGGTGGGCAGATCACCTGAGGTCCGAAGTTCGAGACCAGCCTGGCCAACATGGCAAAACCCTGCCTCTACTAAAAATACAAAAATTAGCCAGATGTGGTGGCGCATGCCTGTAGTCCCAGCTACTCGGGAGACTGAGGCACAAGAATTGCTTGAACCCGGGAGGCGGAGGTTGCAGTGAGCCAAGATTGTGCCACTGTACTCCAGCCTGGGCCATAGCGCAAGACTCTGTCTCAAAACAAAACAAAACAAAATCACCTTTATCTTTGTTTTGCACTGCAGCTCTGGTGGTTGTTGAAATGGCTCTTCCATGTTCAAAGGGCATTAATGGGAGATGCTGGTGAAGTCCATGCTGTCTCTGCATAGCTATTGGTTCTCCAGAGGGCTCTGATTAGTCAGGGTTAGCTTGAGATCCTCTGAGAATTGCCATGGTCTTCTGAGATTGCCTCTTCATGCCCTATATTAACATTCTTTCACAATGTCTTCCAAGTTTGACTCTTCAAGTATGATGCACAGCTGAGCAACGCTAACAATTGCTCTTTAAAATCTGTCACTGGCCTCTCTGGGCTGGGGGTGGTGCAGCTTGCTTCATCTGTGGCTTTCTTCTTTGCAGACAGAAGCCCTGCAGCAGCTGCAGAAGGACTCTGAGGCCATCCGCAGCCAGTACGCTCACTACTTTGACCTCTCACTGGTCAATAATAGCGTTGATGAAACCCTTAAGAAATTACAAGAAGCCTTCGACCAAGCGTGCAGTTCTCCACAGTGGGTGCCTGTCTCCTGGGTTTACTAAGCTTATAGAATGGGGGAACCCACTGTATGCCCCTCTCCAGCATTTGTAACTCCCTTGCTTTAAGACAAACAGGGCTGCTCCAACTAGTTTTGTGTCAGCTTCCAGCTCTCTGCAGCTATCCTAATTAAGCCAGTAGGGTTCAGTCTTCTTGCTCAGGCTCCTGAAGGGTTGGGATTTGATTTTCCTGATAGATGGAGCCCCAGTAATCTGGATTTCAAAAGGATTTCTAGAAATTGGGGGTAAGCAGTACTACCAAAACGTAACTGCTAATCAAGGATGATGCACAGCAAAAGCCAACGACCCCATCCCTCTAAAGCCTGCCCTCCTTTGCCTTCAACTGTATATGCTGGGTATCTCGTTTGTCTTTTTATTGTGGAGAAACCGTTTTTAACTGCAACTTTCTATAATGCCAAAATGACACATCTGTGCAATAGAATGATGTCTGCTCTAGGAAAACCTTCAAAAGCAATAAAAATGCTGTGTTAAAATGCCAATGGCCTTGTAACTCTGGGTTTCCACACAAAGAAATGTGGTCCATTTCACTTACGCTCCTGGACAACGGCATTAACACAAGATGCCTCTCTTGTGTTCAGATGGGATGCAGATGATAAACACCAGTGCCCTGGAAGAATCCCCATTCTCTGTGCCCCCACTGCAGGTCTCTACTGGCTAGTGCCCATGTAGAAAAACACCCTAAGGTTGTCGTATCTGGAGGAGAGCCCATTGTGGGCACATATTTAGAGAAAATCCTAGCCTGGGGTCCCATGGTACAGTGGAGGCTGGTCGCTGAGCCTGGGCTGGGGTCCACTCTGCACGCCTGGCTCATAATGTGGCTACAGCTCAGGGCCTCTCCTCACTGCATCCAAGGACTCCCCCACGAAGCGCCGCTTTTTTGAGATAGTCTCACTGCTTTGCCCAGACTGGAGTGCAGTGGCAGGATCTCGGCTCACTGCAACCTCCACCTCTCAGGTTCAAGGGACTCTCCTGCCTCAGCCTCACAAGTAGCTGGGATTACAGATGCACACCACCACACCTGGCTAATTTTTGTGTTTTTAGTAGAGATGGGTTTTGCCATGTTAGCCAGGCTGGTCTCCAACTCCTGACCTCAGGTGATCTGCCCGCCTCAGCCTCCCAAAGTTGATGGGATTACAGGTGTAAGCCACCACACCCAGCCTCTTTCTTGGTTCTTAATACCAAATCGGAAGCAACCCTAGACCTTTCTTCCACTAATCTGTCACCAAGGCCTTCAGATTCCTGAATGTCCCTAACTTTCAGCTTCCTTCTCCCGACTCACCCTGCCTCCCTCCTGCCAGGCCCACTATGTATAAATACATCAACCCTCTCCTCTGTTCTTCTACAGATCACTGGTTTTATGGTAATCACTGCCTCTGAGTACTCACATCAGATGACAGGGCCCAAGGTGAACTGTGTAAGATACAGAACGAAAATGTAAAAACCAGAAAACATAAAAGCATCACACTTCAAATAGGACATAAAGGTCCCTAGATTTTAATCAAAATATTTTACAATTTTGCTCTGCTAGCATGAGATCACCAACAAGAAAACCCAACAGGAATACATAAAAAAATTAACAGATTGACTTTAATAAGTAAAAATTACAACATTCTTCTCCCAGCAATGAACAATTTCATTCTTTAAAAGTAATAAATGAGGCCTAAAACAAGACGGCACAGGAACAAGTAGTCAGATGGATTTAGGTGAACACTGTACAGAAGCTTTGAGGAAGTGCAAAGGACTGACCTCTAGGCCAGAACAAGACAGAAAACTACCAGGCCCGTCAGACACCAGCATGGACAAAACTCAGTTATACTGAATTCAGAGACAAAATTCAGTGACACTCTTCTATCACTTATTTAGGGTTCTACACCATTTCACTGAGCAGACTTAGTTTTTTGTTTTGTTTTGTTTTACAAACCTTATAAACAGAGGGGATTAAAAAATGCAAACTAGGACTATGATGTTAAGACAACCACTAGCAGACAGCTGCTGACAGTTACTGGGTCTGAAGGTGAGGCTTCCCAGCTCAAACCGAGAAGTCATTGGGATAAACTCTGCCTCTTTCATCACCCATATCCTTAAAACAGGACAAGATGGGATGACCACACCAGGTAACATCACCGAGGTCTCAAAGTAGCAGCTAAAATGTGCCAGAACTCTTCACCCTGTCTAGGACCTATGTTCCACTCTCTCAGCAACAAAAGGATCTATAACATGTTTTCTCAATAAGGCTTTAGTTTCTCCTCCAGCTGGACACAATGCTTCAAGTGGCCTTCACTACTCAGAAACCAGTTCTACCTCTTTTGCTTTCTTCTTCTTCTTCTTCTTCTTGGTGGTATCACTGTCCTAGAAAGAAAGAGAATGAAAGCTTATAGATACCGTGGGATCCACTAACAAAGCTATCACTCTCCCAGAAGGAAATCTGGTAAAGATCCACAGTCAAGCAAGCCTTTTTTCAGGACCTATAAGGATATTTTGGGTTCAAGACTACATGTGACACAAAGTTCTGCGAACCTTTCAGTGACACCCTAGTGGTCTACTTTTGGAAGTAGAAACATTCAGATCACCATCCTACACACCCTCTCCACCCACCATCAATAGAGCTCTAAGTGTAAGTGGTAGATGCCAGGCACCTCTATCTGTCCATTCCACAGGGAGGGCAAAAGCAGTCCAGGAACATGGGGAAGCACTAAAGGCACTCAGTCGCATGCCACCCCCAGGCCACAGCTCCTCCAAGAAGAGTAACAAAGCTGGTACCACCTGGGTAATTCTTTCCCCATGGAGGGACTAAGCCAGCCCAAGGAACCTGAACATATCTCCACACACCCCATCTCCAGGCTCGGCCCCGCTCTCCAGACCAGCTTTGGCCTTCTTGTCCTTCTTACTCTTCTTCTTTTCCTTCTTGATCAACTGAGGAGCTGCTGGAGGGGTCTCGTCACTTTCACTCTCACTCTCTCGCTTCCGCTGAGATGAAAGCAATTGGTTAAGTGTTAGATCTTGGGCAATAATGGACAAGAAAGGTTCAGTGAGTCAAAAGGTAGTGAGGCACCGAGAAAGATCCCAACTGAATCCAACAGGACGTTTTGTGACTACAAACCCGGACAGGGCTTTAGTTTACTGAGGATTTGAAGACAGTCTCATCCCCCAAATCCAAGAAGCCTTGAGGCAGGCACGAGAGGAGCAGAACAGCAGCAGCATGGGGCTTAGGGGTGGAAAGCTGTTTCTTTCACGACTGCAAGGCAGTCACATCAAGGGCTGCCTCATGCGGGCCTCCAAGGGCCAAAAGTGAGGGTCCTCAAGCCTACCCACAGCAACCTGACCCCCACGGGCCTGCACAGGCCCTGGAGCCAGGGACGGTTCACCAACAGCTGCCTGGGCCATCCGTTTCTGAGCGCAGACCTGTCATTCTGTGCGCTAATGCCAGCAGCAACATGGGGTGGACTTGCCACCCCATGCTTGACTGACTCTTTCAACACCGGGTGGTGCCGAGTTAAGATGCAATTCTGTTCTCTGCTGAATTTCGTATGGCCTCGAGTGTCCAACAGCCATGGCCTCTGATTTCAACACATCTGTCCTACCATTTGACCCACAGCGGGGGCCAGAATGACACACACACCAGCACCCATTCTATCCCTGTGTTGCTGCCATAGCTGAGGTAGGAGTCGAGGCCAATCTGATTCCTGAGCCCACATTCCTCCTCCCAGCAGATACGACAGGGAATACAAATCAGAGGAGCCTGCAGAGCCCAAACAAGCACCCCAGGGTATAAGGCAGCATTACCTGTGTATGCACCTCTGACGCCAGGGTATATGGCCAGACTGCAGACAGTCACAAAGTAAGACAAATGCCAGTGCCTCTTAGGATTATCTCCGCCAGCACACTCCAAACATTACAGCATGCCACTCACCTTTGCAGTTTTTGCTGCTTCGGCAACTACCTGCGGGGCTTTTACCACTTCAGCAACCACCTCTTTTTTGGCAGTCTCACTGAAAGAGAAGAGGGAGCAATAGGTCAAATTCACTGAATGGCTTTCCAGGGCAGTATTGATATTATGTAGTGTTATCTGGCAAGTCTAAAGCCACCATCAAAATACTAACGCTGGACAGAAGAACTCACCACTTACTATTGCAGACTGACTCCCTCTAGAGTCCCACGAGCCAGACTAGAAAGGGATAACTGTCTGCCGTGCAGGCCCACACCCCTAACTGGCCTGGGCAGCCAAGACCTCATGGGAGCCGAAGGGCTGGTTCCTGTGGTCCTGCATTTAGCAAGTTTGCCCCAAACCAAGCGACTCCCCCTCCCCTGGGCTCTACAACCTCCGTGCTCACCTGTCCCTCACCTGTCGTCTATGTACTCCTGCATCCAAATGGCAAGTGGGCTCTCTCTACCCTCCCATCCTCACCTGTTGTTGACGTACTCCTGCATCAAGGCCATCTCTACCCACCCCTGGCTGAAACATCCTGCCCTCACCTGTAGTCAACATACTCCTGCTTCCAGGTGGCAGGCGTGCTCTCTGTGGGCTTCCCGTACTTGTCCAGAAGGCCCTGCTTGATCATCAGCTTCTTCTGACTTGCCTGGTGGAACATCAAGGTGTCAACATTAGAATGGTGCCAATGCGGAAGCGGGCATGGTGACTGCAAAGAATAGAACAAGGTTCCTCCCTGGTGTATTCTCAGCAGGGCCTCAAACTCCTCTCCAGAGCATTCAGAATTCGCCCACTAACTCCAACATGCACAGGATTTGTTGAAGGTCACAAAGCTTATTAGTGAGAGCCTCTGCAGACATATGTCCCCACCACAGCCACTCTACTCTTTTGCCTTTGCACATGCTGCTTGCTCCCTCCCACTGCCCTGAACTCTCCCCTCCCCTCTTCACTTCATCAACACCTAATCCACTCTTCACACTGATGTGGCTTAACAGATGATCTCTTGCCCACACTCCTTGAGCACTGTGGACACTCCAGGTGACAGCCACCTCTCTGCACTTCTTGGTAGCCACTAACATGAATGAAATTTGCCATTCCACTGTGTGATTACATAAGTAATGCCCAACTGTTTCCCCTCATTAGACTGAAATCTCTTAGGCCCAAGACAGGGCCTGTTTCCACTCATCGACAATCCAGAGCCCAGCACAATACAAGACTGTGGTGGTGAAATACACCAAGAGCTGCCCAAGTATTCAACAATGCCAAACAAAAGAACCTGGCAGAGCACGCAACCCAGTACCACTTACCTTTGGACCTAAACCCCACTTCCGAGGGTAAGTGTCTCTCTCCATGATCACTCTCTTGATCTTTGCTACTATACCATGATCGCAGGTAGAGATGACCGCTGTGGTCATTAACGCAATAGCTACAGGCATTGAATAAAGAAAAGAATTATTTGAAGGGGGAAAGAATAGATAATTGATGAGCCCCAACTCTACTGTTGTATGCCACTTTTAAAACTCTGAGCTCTACTACTTTAATTGGGGTTTCCTTTGCTCAGGATATGCATATGGAAGAAATCCCCCATTATGAGAAGAAGGCCTCTGAAATGATGTTAAACTTCTCAAATTAAAAAAACCCAACCAAAGCACCTAATGATACACATAACAGGCTCGCAGCTCAAGACATCTATAGGAACGGCATGTACACTCCCTTTGCGGCCACAGAACCTTTGAAGTTTTAGGGATTCCTTTTCTGCTGCTGTCCATAGGCCATGGCTGGCCTGCCTGCTCACAGAGCTAAGGAATCCTGATGACATGCTTACTTCTGGCACAAATTGGACCCATTAAATGAAGAGCTCTAAGGTTCATTCGCTAAGAGGGTGCAGAGCATTTAAAGTCTTAAGAGACAATCCAACAGTAGCTAAGCTTTCACGAGTTAAAAAACACTGGTACTTTACATGGAACCACAAAAGACTTGAAATAGCCAAAGCGATCCTAAGCAAAAAGAACAAACCTAGAGGAATCACATTACCTCACTTCACATTATACTATAGAGCTACAGTAATCACAATAGTATGGTACTGGCATAAAAACAGGCACATAAACCAATGGAACAGAATAGGGAACCCAGAAACAAATCCACACAGCCACATTGAACTCATTTTTGACAAAGGTACCAAGAACATACACTGGGTAAAAACCAGTCTCTTCAATAAATGGTGCTGGGAAAACTAGATATCCATATGCATAAGAACGGGACAAAATATCCGCAAACTACCCATCTGACAAGGGATTTATAACCAGAATATATAACGAACTCAGCACTATAGGAAAAAAATCTAATAATCCAATCAAAAAACAGGCAAAATATCTGAATAGACACTTCTCAAAAGAAGATAAATAAATGGCAAACAGGCATATGAAAAGGCGCTCAACGTTGATCACCAGAGAAATGCAAATCAAAACTATAATGAAGTATCATTTCACTCCAGTTAAAATGGTTTATATCCAAAAGACAGACAATGACAAATGCTGGAAAGGATGTGGAGAAAAGGGAACCTCTGTACATTGTTGATGGGAATGTAAATTAATACAACCACTATGGAGAACAGTTAGGAGGTTCCTCGAAAAACTAAACTGAGCTACCATAGGATCCAGCAATCCCACTGCTGGGTATATACCCCAAATAAAGGAAATTAGTGTTATCAAAGAGATCACAATAGCCAAGATTTGGAAGCAACCGAGGTGCCCATCAACAGATAAATGGATAAAGAAAATGTGGTACATATACACGATGGAATACTATTCAGCCTTAAAAAAAAATGAGATCCTGTCATTTCCAACAACATGGATGGAACTGAAGATCATGCTAAGTGTAATCAGTCAGGCATAGAAAGACAAACATTGCATGTTCTCACTTATTTGTGGGAGCTAAGAATCGAAACAATTGAACTCATAGACAGAGAAGAGTAAAAGAATGGTTACCAGAGACTGGGAGGGTAGTTGGAGGCTGGCAGGGAGGTAGGGATGGTTAATGGGTACAAAAAAAAAATAAAGACAGATCACCTGAGGTCAGGAGTTCAAGACCAGCCTGACCAACATGGCAAAACCCCGTTTCTACTAAAAATACAAAAACTTAGCCAGGTGTCATGGTGTGCACCTGTAATCCTAGCTACTCGGAAGGCTGAGTCACGAGAATTGCTTGAACCTGGGAAGCAGAGGTTGCAGCGAGCCGAAGTCACGTCACTGCACTCCAGCCTGGGCGAAAGAGCAAGACTCTGTCTTCTTAAAAAACAAAAACAAAAACAAAACACCAACAACAAAAACAAAAAATCTAATGAATGAACAAGACGAGTAAATCACAGGGTGACTATAATCAATAGCTTAAGTGTATATTTTAAAATAACTAAGGTGATAGATAAATAACTAACAGTAAAATAGGACTGTTAGTAACACAAAGGAGATATGCTTAAAATGGATGCCCCATTCTCCATGATGTGATTATTATGTATTGCATGCCTGTGTCAAAACATCTCATGAACCCCATAAATATATACACCTACTATGTAACCACAAACATTTACAATTTAAAAAATAAACATCCCCTCTTACCCATGCAGATTGCTTCTCCTTTGGTGGTGATAACCACAATCTCCTGATTGACCTCAATGCCATCCTCATATCGAAGAACACCTGGAAGCATGATCTTGGCCCCATAGCAGATAGCATTTACCTGCAGAGATGGCACCATGTGTGAGGGGCCCAGCTGCTGCCTTCCACCCCACTCCCACACCAGAGCAAAGGAGGACAACAAGGGGGTGGGGTCTGACACCATGAAACAGGGATGGCACTGATAGCCCACTAGCTGCAAGGTGCATGAAGGGACTCAGAAGAGCAACAGCCACCTCACTGTGCTAGGCACCACTCTCTGCACTTTACACACAAGACTTAAAAGTCGTAAAGAAGACTTTCAGGTTTTCAGGTTCTAGAGACTCACAGGTATTTTCATTTTATTTTTTGTTTTCTGGCAGAACCTCCCTCTGTCATCCAGTGGCACGTTCTCAGCTCACTGCAACCTCCACCTACCGAGTTCAAGTGATTCTCGTGCCTCAGCCTCCCAAGTAGCTGGGATTACAGGCATGCGCCACCACGCCCAGCTAATTTTTGTATTTTTAATAGAGACAGGGTTTCACCATATTGCCCAGGCTGGTCTCAAACTCCTGAGCTCAAGCAATTTGCCTGGCCTGGCCTCCCAAAGTGCTGGGATTACAAGTGTGAGCCACTGCACCTGGTCGGTATTTTCATTTTAAACATAAAAATAGCCTTGGCATTCCTTAATTGCTCCTCTCTCCTCCTTATCAGGAGAAAGAAAAGATTTACTAGAGATCCAGGCAATAACAGGCTCCTAAAGAACTTGAAAACAAGACTACTGAGGCCTGTTGAACGAATCACCCAAAAGTCTTGGTGCAGAATTTATAGATCAGTGGGTACAACTTAAGGCTTCCTCTCCAGAAGTTCAATGGTGCCCAAGGCACCCATCTGCCTCATGCCATCTCCACTCACCTAGATCTCTTTTGCTGATCACATTCGACCCTCCCTTTACATTCACCCAGAAGCCAACGGTTTGATAAGGAGAGGATATCACATTTATGTTGTCCACTGTTTTGCGACTTAGTTTTTTCAACTATTATGGTGCCATCTTTCAGTATTTATTACAGCCTATACACATACAAAATATGCAAACATCTGTACAAGATTTGAATATAAATAATTACCAACTACAAACATTTTAAATATCCAGAAATTTTTATCCCTCAAGTTAGAGAAAAGACAGTATGCTTTAATTTATAAAAGGCCAACTCTCTGATCATCATAAAAACACAGCTCACAGCCTTGATCTCCTGGGCTCAAGCGATTCTCCCACTTCAGCCTCCCAAGTAGATGGGAATATAGACATGTGCCACTACACCTGGCTATTTTTTATTTTTGTGACGACAGGGTCTTACTATGTTGCTCAGGCTGGTCTCAAACTCCTTCCTGGGCTCAAGTGACCCTCTTGCCTTAGCCTGCCAAAGTGCTGGGATTACAGGCATCAGCCACTGTGCCCAGCCTAATGTGCCTTATTTTTAAGTATTCCTACCACTAAACTTTTACTTTAAATTAGTATACTTGGTTTGGACTTGAAAAAATAAATAAATAAAACCCAAGAAAAACAATAAAAAGAGCAAGCCTCATCTTTGGAGTATGTTCTGTCCAAATATAAATTCCTAACCCGGAACTTACTGCACTGTCTTTCATAACCAGCCGTTTATGAGATGTCAACAACTTTTCCAAAGGGTAAACAACTCGCCGCAGGTAACTCTCATCCTTGTGGTTATCATATAGCCACTGAGCATCAAGCACATCGTGCATTGTCACCATGTGGTCCTGAAAAGCAGCCATGTATGAAAATAATTCAGTTTATTTGCATCTCGGCCCATCAGATCCCAAACTTCCTAAAACTGAATGTAACTTGTCTACTAGTCCAAGCTCATTATGTCTTCAGCCTCTTCAGTCCTGGCTCTTCCAGGCATCTTTAACCATTGAAGTATTAGATCCCAAGCAGGCATTTTTGTAGGCTGGGAGGCAAATGAATAGAATAATACTTCCTACCCAATCATCT
The DNA here is from genome assembly GCF_001698545.2 of Rhinopithecus bieti. Lineage (NCBI taxonomy): Eukaryota > Metazoa > Chordata > Mammalia > Primates > Cercopithecidae > Rhinopithecus > Rhinopithecus bieti. The sequence goes on from NW_016828178.1 coordinate 81,503, forward strand.
CCCTTAGCCCATTTTAATGTCCCAAAGTTTAATTAACAGAACAGGAAAGCTGCCCTGGACTGAACTCAACACTTTGGAAAGCGCCTTTCCCACAACATGAAGCAAGTGGAGTGCCACCAAAGGCTGGCAGATGTTAAGAACAAGCTCTAAAACTTGTAGCCCCGTAACACATACCTTTTCACTCATGACTCCAGAACGAACCCTCCGAAGCTCCTGCATCTGACCACCAACTCCCAATAACAAACCAAGGTGCACACATAATGTCCGAATGTAGGTGCCGGCCTCACAACTCACCCAAAAGATCCCTAAGATATACACACAAAAGAAAAGCAGCACCTACTATAAATACATCACTGGTTGAGGAATGGTTAGCCTTCATCTGAGCCATCAAGACTAGAGGTGACAGACAGAGGGCATGACTAACACAATATGCCAAGGGCAACCACTTCTTAAAATATAAGCATTTGCTGTATTTAAAGATCTGCAATTCTGATATTAACAGAATTTTTAACAGTTAGTTGCAGGTATATTCAGCATGGTATGTTTCATGGATGGGAGGAAAATAGGCATTGTCTTAAATTTACTTCTGACAACTTAATCTGACCAGCCCTGCTAAGTATTGCTATGTTTAAAAGAAAAGTAAAATCCAACTGTTTATTGTTGCTTTTGCCATTTGGTAGCATTTTACACATAGGCTTCAATCTGGAGAATACTCTGGATTCAACAGAAAAACCTTTTAAATGATGTTTTGTACAACAGAAACTTCTAAGCAGTCAAAATTGCAACAAGTAAAAAACACATGCAAAACATACTTTGGTGAAAACACCTTTGAACAAAGCACCGAACTACACAAATGCAGAATGAAAACATTTCAATTCCAGCAGAAGCAGTCATCATAAAAGTGCAAAAGCCATCTCACTTTACTAGGCACTGTTCACTTTTAACAAAAGATAATAAAACTATTGCCCACAGACAATATGCCAGCTGTAGGGCAGGTTTCAGAAAGTCTTCAACTTCAAGGGCATCTACTTTTAACAAGAGAACAGAATCCTGAAGAATGTGTTCATAGCCACTCACAGACCTAATGACCCACCTAATCTTCTTTCAGGATCGTATTCAATCATTTTGCTCTCGTAGATGGTCCTCACTCGGAGCTGCCTCTTTACTGCAGCAATAAGTGGGGGTCGCTGGAATAGGGCACCTGTCAGAGTTTCTAGGGCCTAAGAACAAACACAAACCAAAACAAACACCCTCATCAGAATGTAAATGTGCAGTCACTGGTCCAGGCTGGCTGTGGCAGCTGACTGAAAAGGGCACAAAAGGAGTCAGCCAGGACAGCTAACCCATCTCCAGATGTTTAGGGGCTCAGAGATCCAAATCAACAAAGGGTGTCCTCCCTACAATTGCAGACTTACCCTAGAAAGCTGGGTCCCCCCTTCAATAGCATTGTGCAGCCGGACAATCCCCACATACTCTTTGCCTGAAAAATGACAAGAGTAGTCAGGTTTGGCCACTGAGTTTTCTGTTTTTCATATTTCTTATATGCTCAGTCACTCCCATTTTGCACAACAGGAAAAGCAAGCAGTTTGACCTTGTGTTTCTATAAAATCTGCATGAAGACAGATTTCATGGTGATGATGTAGGAAAGAATGAAGACACTCTCTCGCTGGGAATTCAATGTACTGACAGGGACAGCTGGGAGTACCCAGTGTAGAACCTGCCTGGAAAAGCCTTGCAAGATAAGCAGGCTTTTCTCAGATAAAAATGAAGGAAGGATACTTTAGGCAGAAGCAGTGGCACAGAGTGAGAAGCCTACAGTGATAAGCTGAGAGCTGAACCTGGACAGAGTTCTGCCTCCAGGCTACAAATGGATCCCGTCAGCTTGATGAATACATGCTTAGTATGTGGAATTCCAAAAAGGGTGGACCACCAAGATCTGGCAGGGGACAGAAGGTACACAGAAACCAAAACAGTATCTCTGCTTTAGGATTTTTTTTTCCCTAACGAAGAAATAGTTTCCAGCAGACAAAACATAGAAGGGAAATACAGAAAGCTTTCCACTCTAGCCAGTCCTTCCCTCCCTCTCCCAAATACCTGCACTCTGTTGTGACTTCACCAAGCGAGTGGCTCGTTCTATGCACACGATTAAACAACCAGTCACCTTGGGATCCAGAGTACCACTGTGCCCTGTCTTCTCCACCCTAAGTATCCGTCGAATCCAGGCTACCACCTCATGGGAAGAGGGGTTAGAGGGCTTGTCAAGATTAATGAAACCTGTCCTAGAATGAAAAAAAAAAATTAATGTATCACCCACTCCTGTGCGCCAATGAAACAACAGATCTAGAGTTAAAAGAAAAAGAATTCACTGTGGGTACAGGTTATATATTCAAGACAAAGCTATTCTGGCATGTCACTGCCTTCTTGAATAGCTGGTGTGAAAGCATTTTCAAAAGAAAGTAAGTTTGCACAGTGCCTCCTCCCAACACTTACCTGATGTAGTCCCCAATCTCTCTCTTTAGAGGATTTGAACCACATGCAAGAGGTGTATAGTGTGTTGTCCTTACATTCAGCTTATCAAAATTCTACAAAGCAACGACACAACACAAACAAAATACCATGTCGTGAGCACATGTAAAAAAAGAGTCAGTACCACTATGTGGCCCACAAACTGGCACAGGTCTGCAGGATGGACTAAGTACAAAAACTGAGAACTGTTTACAAACTTAGCAATTTAACATTGTGGGGACATTTATTCTACAACAGTGTCAAGTGCACTGCAAATTTTTTTAAAAACTTGGTTCTTCATTTCAGATACCTTAAGGAATCCTGCTTTAAACTGTACCAGTGGGCATTTCCTAAAGTCAAGGACGCCAGCAGTAAGTATTCTCAATCAATTGCTTAACACTTGGAGATAACATAAAAGCAGGCATTCACCTGATGCACGATTTTAACCACATACCTTTAGCAAAAGGGGCCACTGAGACGTGTCCAACTTAGCAACTTTGGATTCGGGTTTGATAAGAAATTCTTCAGCGTGTTGTATTTCCTTCGACAGGACAGAAATATAACCTATTAAACTTCCCACCCGATTTTGAACAATTCCATTACTGCCACGGAAATGTATGCCTTTTAAATAGAAAATAAGGCTTCCTATGCATTTTCACTGGGACCTCCAAGGGAAAGAGAGAGAAGAAATGAACCAGGAGTACAGAGGGGAAGTGAAATGCCACTAAGATAGGTCCAAACATTTACAGAGAAAGGGGGATGGTGGGTCTGTGGGTGGCATAAGGAAGAGAAATTCAGAGAGAGCAGTTGGTTAAGGCCAGCACCACTTAGTAAGCTATGCCTGAAGGACACTTGGACTGTCTAGGGCTGTCTCATTTCAATGCTTTTTCAAATCTACACAATGACCACCAATGCTGGCCCATTCCTTGGAAACCTTTAAAAACACCTCTTTCTTTTAGTTTGTTATTTAAGTAAACCTTTTTAGTCAAAGTGAAGTCAAACACATTACTACTCACAGCTACATCTTCTTCTGGCAATGACTTCCGCTCCTTTTTCTTCTTATGTTTCTTTGGCAAAATAATTACTAAAAAAACAAACACAGGATTCGGGAATTTTCCCCAAGAATAAATGAAACAAGAGTTTAAAATAAAGACCGAAATTAGGGCAGGTAGGAAATGTATTTTAGGTCTACGATTACAGTCACATGTCACATAATGTTTTGCAAGGTCAGACTGCGTATGTGACGTGGCCCCCATAAGATTATAACATAGCTGAAAAATTCCTATCTCCTAGTGATGTCTTGATGATCCCGACCCTGTGTAGGTCAAGGCTACTGTGTGTGCTGTGTGTGTTTGTGCCTTAGTTAACAAAAAAAAATTAAAAAATTTTAAATAGAAAATAAAAGATATAAACAGAGAAAATATTTATGTACAGCTGAATAATGTGTTTGTTTTAAGCTAAGTACTATTACAATAGTCGAAGTAAAAAGTTTATGAAGTTACAGTAAGCTAAGGTTGATTTATTCTGAAGAAAATATATTTTATAAATTTAGTGTAGCCTAGGTATACAGATTACGAAGTCTTCAGTCTGAGGCCTTCACATTCAGTCACCAACTCAGCCAGGGCAACTTCCAGCCCAGCAAGCTCTATTCATGGTAAGTGCCCTCCGGTGCACCACTTATAACCTTGTGTACTATATATATATATATATATATATATATATTTTTTT
>NW_016828178.1:86009-98577 GCF_001698545.2 Rhinopithecus bieti
TTGAGTGGGGGGACCCTCTTTCCCCAGGCTGGAGCGCAGTGGCAGGATCTCGGCTCACTGCAACCTCGGTCTCCCGGTTCTTAAGCAATTCTCCTGCCTCAGCCTCCCAAGTAGCTGGGATTACAGGCGTGTACCACCACGCCCACCTAATTTTTTTGTATTTTTAGTAGAGACGGGGTTTCACCATGTTGGCCAGGCTGGTCTTGAACTCCTGACCTCAGGTGATCCGCCTGCCTGGGCTTGCCAAAGTGCTGGGATTACAGGCCTGAGCCACCGCGCCCGGCCCTGTGCTATATTTTCACTGTCCTTTTTCTGCTTAGACATGTTTAAATACACAAACTCTCGACGCTGTGTTCCAACTGCCTACAGCATTCCGCACAGTGCCATGCTGTCCAGGTTTGTAGCCTAGGAGCCATACGCTACACCATATACAGCCTAGGTGTGTAGTAGCCTATGCCATCAAGGTTTGTGTAAGAGTCCTCTGATGTTCATACAATGATGAAATCGCCTAACGACCCATTTCTCAGAACGTATATTCGTAGGTAAGCGAGAAAACAAAGTGTGTAAGGCCAAATATATGGGTCGCATGGCTGGGTAACTGACTGCAGGCTACTGCACGTGTCGGCTTCCCTTCCGGTTCACCACGTGGCTACGGCAGGGCTTAAATATCCAACAGAAGCACTCAGGCAGCGGGCCGGAAAGTTCCACAAGCGACCACTCGACTGTCCCCGCAGGCTTGTGGCCTCTAGAACTTTCTTGCAACTCGGAGCTCTATCCCTGCTCCGGGGTCCCTCGGCTCCTTTTCTTCTCGGCCCGTTTCCACTACCCTTGCCCCCCTAGTCGCATGGAGCTGTAACGGCGGCGTCCGGGCTGGCAACAGCACAGACACTGCCACGTCCCCCGCCACCACAGGGTGGGCAGCACGGCAGAGGTCCTTCGACGGCGACCCGGATCCCAGAGAGGTGAGAGAGCCGAGCCCCATCATACTAAGTCACCACAAGGGGCTTCCACTCTCGCGCCCTTGCCGTGGAGCCAGTGCCGAGCTACAAGGCCGGCTTAAGGCCGGGCGGAGAAGAGGCCGACACGCCGGCGGGAAGCAGAAGGAGGCGTGCGCGGGCCCCGATACCATCCCCCCACCCCCAGATCCCCGAGTCGCCGGGAGTTAGCACGGCCCGGACGCCTGCAGCCCTTACCTTCCGCATCCGCCATGTTACCCTGCACCGCGTGCCTGCAGCCCGGACCACAGCCGAGAGACCGACCGCAGACTCCCGCCGCCTCGGTCCCGTCAGGCCGCGCTGCTAAGACCCACCCACCCGCGCACCGCCCTGTGCGTGCCTTGCCGTGGGGCGGGAGGGGGCGGGGCCGTCCCCGGGGCGGAATCCGAGGCGCGCGCTGGTAGTCCGCGCAATGCGATTTGCTGGCTTGGCCAGTACGGAGGGCGCGACCGCGCGTGAGCATCGAGCCTCAACCAGCCCGGTTGGCCCAGGCTGGAAGCGCGACTGCCGCCCGCCCGGGCAGCCCGGAGTCTGTGGGCGTGGCCTCAGCTGTAACTGGTTCACCTCCGGTTTTAGCTCCGCGCCTGCGCCTGGGCTCACGGCTGAACGCTCCGTAAACAGTACCTCTTTCTTTGCTTTCTCACACCGACCCTTTCAGGTTGGTGTTGGATCAGTCCTGATTAATAAGTGAACATGTTAAAGCTCGGAGAGGTTGAAAGCCCTTTGCTGCTTGCAGTTCCCATCCAGCTAGAGCAGATGGCCAATAGGAGTAGAGTGCGTGCTACATGTTGACTTTTAAATTTTCCAGCAGCAACATGAAAGAAGAGTAAAAAGGAAAAGGTGAAAATGATTTTTATAATGAATTTTTTTAACCCAGCGTATCCGAAATATTATCATTTCCATATATAGGCAAAACACAACAGTATGAATAGGATATTTTACTTTTTTTTTTTCTCCCCTCACGAAGACTTTCCGGAGTGTACGTTTATGCTCACAGCACACCTCAATTCGAACTCCACGACCGGGCTTCACGCCAAACAGCAGAGACAAAGCACTGGCACTAAATCTCATAGAAACAGGATGAGCCTGGGTATCATGATAGGCAGCAGGGCTGGAAGGTGGAACCAAACTGATTTCTCCCCAGGGATCTTTGATGGTGTCTAATTGATCACAGTGTCCTGTAGTAAGCCATCATGATCTGTATAACCCCGGTAACTCTAGGTCTGGCTAAAGGCATCCTGCCTTGAATCACCACAATGGAAAATCATAGTGCCTCATCTAATTCCCAGATCTACTCAGTCCACAGGCCAGAGCCTGTGAGGTGAACCTGTAAAGGTGAGGTCAGGCATATGTAACGCTACAAGTGTGTACTTGAAGCCTGCCTCCTGCCTTCTCCTGGGACCCATGGCCATTTCCTAGGGGCTTGCACTAGCCTGTGTTAATCGCTGGGGAAGTAGAAAGCCACTGTGGTCCAATGGTCAGAAGTGGAGTCAGCCCACGTCCCTTTCACTATCAGCCACCCTGTGACTCTCTCCCCAGTTCTTGAATCCATACTTGTAATAAACAGTAAATTGGTAGCTGGAAAAATTCCCACAGGGGCTTCCTGACTCAAGGACTGAGGGTGATAATGGAAGGAAAGATCAAAGGAAGCCTCTGGCACATTATCATAATTGATTCCCTGGAAACTGATTTGATCATCTCACTGTACCCCAAGACATCATGCAGAGCGGACCTGATGCTTAGGAAGTAGCAAATATTTCACCACAGGCATCCAGTGGGCTGAGGCATGTTGAGACGGTCCCTCCAAAGAGAAAGACAAGTTGCCTTACTTGGAACCCTCTGCTTGCTAAACAAGAAGCATGACACTCAGTGGGCCATTTTCTGGAGATGGCATATCCCATTAGGATGTTACACAGAGCCTTTTCCAAGCTTTAGTAAGAGACTCACAGTTCAGCCCTCTGGAATTTGAAATAAACTTAAAGCTAAAACCTCCACACACAAAAAATAATAATTTGCCAGGAGGAAAAGCTCCTGGCTTACTGTAATTATTTACTGAAACAGAATGACTGTGATACACGTGGTCTTAAGACCTGAGCTGCCCATGATAAACTGGGTGTTGTCTGACCAAACCATGAAGTTGGGCATGTGAAGCAGCACTCCATCATCAAATACAATGATGCAGCCACTTTAGAAAATGGTCTGGTAGGCCGGGCGCGGTGGCTCAAGCCTGTAATCCCAGCACTTTGGGAGGCTGAGACGGGCGGATCGCGAGGTCAGGAGATCGAGACCTTCCTGGCTAACACGGTGAAACCCCGTCTCTACTAAAATACAAAACTAGCCGGGCGAGGTGGCGGGCGCCTGTAGTCCCAGCTACTCGGGAGGCTGAGGCAGGAGAATGGCGTAAACCCGGGAGGCGGAGCTTTCAGTGAGCTGAGATCTGGCCACTGCACTCCAGCCCGGCGACAGAGCGAGACTCCGCCTCAAAAAAAAAAAAAAAGAAAAGAAAAGAAAATGGTCTGGTAATTCCTTGAAAGGTTAAACATAAAGTTACCATATGACTCACCAATTCTACTCCTAGGTATAGACCCAAGAGAATTGAAAATGGAGTTTTAGACAGATGGTTCTACACATATGTTCATAGCAGAACTATTCACAATAGCCAAAAGGTAGAAACAACCAAAATGAACAGATGAATAGATAAACAAAATGTGGTCTATTCATACAATGGAATGTTATTAGCCATAAAAAGGGATGTAGTACTGATCCATGCTACAACATGGATACAACATTGAAAGCATTATGCTTAGTGAAAGAAGCCATGCACCAAACGCCACATTTTGTATGATTCCATTTATAGGAAATATCCAGACTAGGCAAATCTAGAGACAAAAAGCAGATTAGTGGTAGCCTTGGCCTAGGAATTTAGGGGAACATGGGGAATGACTGCTAATGGGCACAGAGTTTCTTTTTGAGGTGATAAAAAAAGGTTCTAAAATTACATTTTGGTGATGATTGCACAAGATTTCAAGAATTGTGGGATAGGATGGCCGCTCATGACTGTTTGGGATCATTTAAATGACAGCCAAATTCCTCGAATTTTTGGTTTGGGTCACAGACAGAAATCCAGGGAATTTCTGTAACAATGCTTAAGGAAGTACTTATCTTTTACAGGCACAAGAATAAAACAACTAAAAACCAAACTTTAAAATTTTGACCCATCACCTTTCCAAATTACAAAACTCAGTGAATTCACAGCCTTCTCAGTTCCCTTAGTAAAGGTTGGGGCCATGATCAGAAAAGCATAGAACACTGGGACTGGAAATGGGAGTAAATTGGAGAATTGGGAGTCCCCAGGATCCCCAACTCTTACTGAGCCTCCATTGTTAAACAACCCCCACGTTTATCTGATTGCAGGTTCCCTTACTCTCTCCTGAGGGAATTAGCAGGGAAGCAAAAGCACTTCCCTCCTACTCTCCCACCCCAACGTCTCCAGGCCTGTGACTAGATCCTTTGTCACATCATTTACTGGCCTCTCTTGCAGTTCGGGTGGCCATGTGGCACAGTGCTGGCCAACGAGTTGTAACTGGAAGTCAGCTGGAGAGGGGAGGATTGGCTAATGGCATGAGGAGCCAGAAGTGGCCAAGTGGCTCTGTTTCCAGGTTAGTGGAGTGATTCTCATAAGTGGAAGCATGTTTTTCTTGGGTACTAGAATCTAAACCAGCCAGGTACAAAGTCATGAGGTTGAGAAGCAAAAATTCTGAAGGCAGATTATTCAGCATATCTGTGAGATATGCCATTCCTCACCTCAACTCTGTTTTCCAGACCTCTTATATTCTGACCATGAGAAAAACTGCACCATTTAATGGTTTCTAGTTCAGCGTATGGTCCAGATCCTCACAAGAGTGTTGTGTCCCAGCTAGCAACACAGCAGAATCTTCAACAGGCCACTTTATCATTGCCCAGATCAACAGCTGCATACAGAATGTTGGAAGAGGTATGGAATTGTTTTAGCAAATAGATCACATCTGGAACCATAGCAGCAATTGAAATAACCATCTGATTATGCTTTCAGTAATCCACAGCCGTTTAATGTCCACGGTTTAGGTTTCTACTGCTGCATAACAAACCATCCCCAAACTTAGTGCCATTAAACAGCCATTTCATTGTGCTGACAGGTTCTTCAGGTTAGAAATTAAGACAGGACACAGTGAGAATAGTTTCTCTTTGCTCTGTAATGTCTGAGGTCTCGGCTGAGATGACTTGATGGATAGGGGTGACAGGATGGCTGGAGGCTATAATCTGGAAGCTTCTTCAGCCTGTTGCCTATACTAGGATGGCTGGAAGGCTGGGTTCCTCTGGAACTGGAGCACCTACTACACACAGCCTCTCTTTATGGCAGCCTTAGACTAGCTGGAGTCTGTACTTGGTGGCTCAGGACCTCCAAAGCAAGGATTAGAGTGAAAAAGGCAAAAAGCTGCATCACCTTTTATGACTTAGCCTTGGAAGTCTCATCATGCCATTTTTGTTGCAGTTTATGGTTGAAGCAGCCACAAGCCTGCTCAGGTTCAAGGGGAGGGAACATTAACCCCACCTCTCAATGGGAGGAGTGTCAAGAATTTTGGAGTCCTGGTGTAGAACTGCCACATTCAGCAAGACCTAACCAACTGCTGTGCAGGCCAAACGGATGAATTAAATGAGGGTGTGATAGGAATTTTCTTCTCTGCATTTTTCAAGTCTTTGGTGAGGGAACTAATTTCTGAAATTGCTCCTAAGTATATGGTATTATTTGTTTTGATTTACACTTTGTGAGAAGGGGAAACTCTAGGGGTTTCCACTTGGGCCTTTCTGCCATGATGGCCTCATTCTGAAGGTCAGGAAATCATTGTGGGAATTTTGTTTTGTTTTCTTTTGAGACAGGGTCTCACACTCTGTCACCCAGGCTGGAGTGCATTGTTGTGATCACATCTCACTGCAGCCTCAACCTCCTGGGCTCAAGTCATCCTCCCTTGTCAGCCTCCCAAGTAGCTGAGACTACAGGCGTGCACCATCATGCTCAGCAAATTTTTGTGTTTTGTGTAGACACGCAGTCTCACTATGTTGCCCAGGCTGATCTTGAGCTCCTAGGTTCAAGAAGTCCTTCTGCCCCGGCCTCCCAAAGTGCTAGGATTACAGACATGAGCCACTATGCCTGGCCCAATGTGGGGATTTTGCTGATTTTTTTTTTTTGAGACGGAGTCTTGCTCTGTCGCCCAGGCTGGAGTGCAATGGCTCGATTTTGGCTCACTGCAACCTCCGCCTCTCAGGTTCAAGCAATTCTCCTGCCTCATCCTCCATAGTAGCTGGGATTACAGGCATGCACCACCACGCCTGGCTAATTTTTGTATTTTTAGCAGAGATGAGGTTTTACCATGTTGGCCAGGTTGGTCTCAAACTCCTGACCTCAGGTGATCTGCCCGCTTCAGCCTCCCAAAGTGCTGGGATTACAGGCGTGAGCCACTGCACCTGGCCTGCTAACTTTTTTTTTTTTTCCATTTAGATGAGTAGGTAATGGTGGTTTTAATATGCACTTCTCTAATAGCTAATGATGCTGAACCTCTTTCTATGGGCTTATTTGCTACCTGTATATCCTCTTCAGTGAAATGTCTCTTCATATCTTTTGTTTATTTTCTAATTGGATTTTTTTTTACTGTTTATTTTTGGGAATTCTTTATATATTCTTGATATGAATCCTTTGTTAGATACATGATTTGTAAATATTTTCTCCCAGTCTGTAGCTTGTCTTTTTATACTTTTTTTTTTTTTTCAGACAGAGTTTCACTTTTGTTGTCCAGGCTTGAGTGCAGTGGCATGATCTGGGTTCACTGCAACCTCTGTCTCCCAGGTTCAAGTAATTCTCTTGCCTCAGCCTCCCGAGTAGCTGGGATTACAAGGGCCCACCACCACGCCCAACTAATTTTTGTAATTTTAGTAGAGACAAGGTTTCACCATGTTGGCCAAGCTGGTCTCGAACTCCTGACCTCAGGTGATTCACCAGCCTTGGTCTCCCAAAGTGCTGGGATTACAGGTGTGAGCCACCATGCCTGGCTGTCTTTTTATACTTCTTAACAAGGTATTTTGTAGAGAACAAGTTTTAATTTTGATGCAGTCGAATTTATCACTTTTTTCTCTTCTTCTTTTTTTTTTGGAGGGGGGGCAAGATCTCGCGCTGTGACTCACTGTTGCCTCAATCTCCTGGGCTGAAGCCATCTTCCCGCATCAATCTCCTGAGTAGCAGGGACTACAGGTGTGCACCACCACACCTGGCTAATTTAAAAAAAAAAATTGGTGTAAAGACGCTGTCTATCTTTGTTGCTCAGGCTGGTCTCAGACTGTTGGGCTCCAGTGATCTTCCTGTTTCAGCCTCCCAAAGTGCTGGGATTACAGGCATAAGCCAGTGCACTTGGCCTCAGGTTTTTCTTTTATGGATTGTATTTTTGGTGCCATGTCTAAGAACTCATCACCAGGTCGTAGGTCCCAAAGATTTTCTCCTATTTTATCTTCTAAAAGTTTTGTAGTTTTACATTTTATATTTAAATCTCGGATCCATTTTGAGTTCATTTTTGTATCAGGTGTGAGGATTGGGTTGAGGTATTTTGTTTGGTTTTGGCCTATGGACGTCCAGTTGCTACAGTCTGTTGAAAAGACTATCCTTCCTCCATTGAATTGCTTTTGCACCTTTGTCAAAAACCAGTTGGACGAATTTATGTGAGCCTATCTCCAGGCTCTCTATTCCATACCATTTATCTATATGTCTATCCTTTCACCAATACAAAAAGTTTTGATTACTGTAGCTTTATAATAAGCCTTGAAATTTTTTAAAAAGTTTTTTTTTTTTTTTTTTTGAGGCGGAGTCTCGCTCTGTCGCCCGGACTGGAGTGCAGTGGCCAGATCTCAGCTCACTGAAAGCTCCGCCTCCCGGGTTTACGCCATTCTCCTGCCTCAGCCTCCCGAGTAGCTGGGACTACAGGCGCCCGCCACCTCGCCCGGCTAGTTTTTGTATTTTTAGTAGAGACGGGGTTTCACCGTGTTAGCCAGGAAGGTCTCGATCTCCTGACCTCGCGATCCGCCCGTCTCAGCCTCCCAAAGTGCTGGGATTACAGGCTTGAGCCACCGCGCCTGGCCTGAAATTGTATAAAGAGATTTATATGTTGACCTTCTATCCTGCAACCTTGCAAAACTCACTTATTAGTTTGGGGAGTTGTTTTTGCATATTCCTTGAGATTTTCTGTGGAGACAATTATGTTCTGCAAATTGAGACGTTTTCTTCCCAATCTTTATGCAATTTGTTTCTTTTAATTATCTTATTGTACTGAACTAGGACTTCTAGTACTATGTTGAATACAAGTGGGGAGAGTGGATATTCTTGCCTTGTTCCCAGTCTTAGGGGGAAAGTGTCCAGGTTTTCACCAGTAAGTATGATGTNTATTAAACTTCTATCCTGCAACCTTGAAAAACTCACTTATTAGTTTGGGGAGTTGTTTTGCATATTCCTTGAGATTTTCTGTGGAGACAATTATGTTCTGCAAATTGAGACGTTTTCTTCCCAATCTTTATGCAATTTGTTTCTTTTAATTATCTTATTGTACTGAACTAGGACTTCTAGTACTATGTTGAATACAAGTGGGGAGAGTGGATATTCTTGCCTTGTTCCCAGTCTTAGGGGGAAAGTGTCCAGGTTTTCACCAGTAAGTATGATGTTACCTGTAAGTCTTCTGCAGATGTTCTTTAATAAATTGAGGAAATTCCCCCATTTTCTGAGAGTTTTCTGAGAGTTTTTGTCATGAATTCTGTCAAATGCTTGTTCTGCATCAACTGATAAATCATGTGATTTTTCTTCTTTTGTCTGTTGATGTACTGTATTGCATTAATTGGTTTTCAAATGTTGAACAAGCCTTGCATCTTGAGATGCATGGTGTATAATTCTTTTTATGTATTTGTGGATTCTATTTGCTAATATTTTCTAAGGATTTTGTGTCTATATTCATGAGGCATATTGGCATATAGCCTTCTTTTTTTTAACTTTTTCTGGTTCTGGAAGTATCAGAGTAATACTGGCTTTGTGGAATCAATTGAGAAGTGTTTGATTTGGACTTATGACAACAATTTTGTGCAATCTTTTATTTATTTATTTGTTTGTTTGTTTAGCGATGGGGTCTTCCTATGTTGCTCAGGGTGGTCTCAAACTCCTGAGCTCAAGGGATCCTCCTGCCTCATCCTCCCACAGGGCTGGGATTACAGGTGTGAATCACTGTACCTGACCAATTTTGGGCAATTTTAAATACAACAATAATGGATATGATGAAAGACTATCATTGATAATAATAAAGTCAAATTTCATATTCCAGATGAATATTAGATGATTTTAACTCTTAGAGAAGTCCTTTATAGATGCCTATCTAGGCAAAAGTGTTCCCCTATCTGAACTTGTGCCATGGCACTCCAGGCCTTTAATTCACATACTTCTTCAATTTATTAAATCAAGAGGTGGATGGGAGGTGGGAGATATAGGAAGGTGCAGTCCTTTCCCTCATTATTGGCTTTCACACACATGTGAAACTGTTTCCCATGCCTGTCTGTGATCCAGAATTTTCTTTTCAAATTTTCTTTTCATAGCGAATAAGTTAGATGCATAGCCACTTTGACTCATCATGATGTAATTGAGATAGAAAGTCTTCTGTAATAGCGGGCATTTATTTTCACAAGTTTGTAGTTATAAGATTTACAGAAGTTAAAGAACTGTGAAACAAAGTCTACTTTAAATAAAAAATAAATGGGGAAGCCACAAAGGGAATTCGGGTGCCAAAATCACTTGCTATTCAAATTCTCTCCTCTTCCCAGGCTAGAGTGCAGAGAAACTGGGATGGGTTTCCATGAAGGAACAATTTCAATTTCTCCAGCAAGGAGAACAGTGTACCCTAAAAGATACAGGAATAATTACTCATATCACATCTTTTTTTAACCCATCTGGCTAGTTTGGAGATTAATAGTGGGTAATTGTAGAATTTATCAGGTTGTGATTCGAACTGAAGCTGCTATTCCAGATGATGCTGTTTTCCTACAGCAAATCAACACAGCCCCCTGGCACCTGGGATACAACTATCCATCTGCCAAATGTTATTTTTTCCCATTCAGCAGAGAACACTAGAAGCAGCTTACTTTCATCTGGCAGGAACAGAAGTACAACTTTAGGGCTGTATCTATTATCTGGCTCACTGTCATAATCCACGTTGAATGGAATTTGATTGTTGTGAATGTCGTGCTGGTTTATTACACTGATGACATATGTACTGGACCTGATGATCAAGAGGTAGCGAATACTCTAGATGCTTTATTAAGATACAAGTATACCACAGGGCGGGTGATAAGCCCCATGAAAACTCAAGAGCCTGAACCTCAGCAAAGTTTTTAGATGGTCTGGACCACGTTGGGTATTCAACATGTTGTTGTACCTCATACCACCTACCACTCAGAAAGAGGCACAGCATTTGGTGTGGGTGTTTGAATTTTGTAGGCAACATATGCTACACTTAATTGTGCCGCACCAATGCAAGTAATCTGTAGGGCTGCATGTTTTCAGGGAGAGATCCAGGGCAAAAAAAGGCTCTGTGACAGGTCCAGGCCACTTGACCCTTATGACTATGTAGATTCAACAGGTACAGAACCTTTGACACATTGGGAGGCTACATGAAGCCTCTGGCAAGTCCCAATAGGAGAAACATACAGCAAACCCCTAGAGTTTTGAAGTAAACCATGCCCTCAACCACAAAAGAAGTATTTTCCTTTTGCCCAACAGCTTCCAGCTTGCTCCTGGGCTGTGGCAAAGTCTGAATGCTTGGCCGTGGGGCACCAAAGAACCATGTAACTTCAGCTGCCCCTGATACATTTGGTGCTACTTGGTCCTCTATTGGAAGTGGAATATTTGAGACCAGACTCAAGCAGGTCTGGAAGGTACAGGAAAGTTGCTTGAGCAGGTGGCTCACATCTCTGTGGCCCCTGCTGCTGCATGATCACCATTCCCTGGACTCACACCTAGAATGTCATAGGGAGTTCCTCATGACCAGGTCTATTGGTCAAGGTTTCAAAAGGAAGCAAATGGTAGACTCAAGGGGTTGAAATGAGGAAAGTATAATTAAGGGATTTTTTTTAAACACAGGTGTGAGCAAGACTTAGATAATTAGCAATGCATAGCGGGGCTCTCAGGGACTGGCAACAGTTGATATGGCCACAGCCACGGCTAAGTGCTCAAGCTGCCCACAGGCAGAGACAAACAATGAACCCCTAATAACATAGCATTCCCTGGAGGGACCAGCCAGCCACCTGGACTGCCATCTGGAAGGGGCAGCAATTTGTTCTCACTTGAACAGGTACTAATTTTGTACATGGATTCGCTTTTTAAAAATTCACATTTCTGCTGGCACTCCCACCCATTGACTTACTGAACCCATTATTCACACTGACATTATCTCACACAAGAAAATCATTATAAGCCAGTGTGTGCATGCTGATGGACTCCACTAGTGTTACCATGTTAGCTCATCACCCTGAAGCACCTGGCCTGATAGGATGGTAGGATGGTCATTTTGTTGAAGATGCTAGCAAACGTCACACAGATGATGCCTACAAAAAGCAGAGGGTGGTGCTTAAGTGGATGGGCTCTTGGCACAGCTCTGGCTTCCTATGGATGATTTTCTAGTTGTGTGGCTCTCGACAAGTGACACTGTCATCCTGTTTTTCATTTTAGTAACCTGCAAAATTGAGATAATAATAAGAGCCCTTTGACAGGGTGTTTGTGTGGATTCAATGAGATAACGCCTGTAAAGTGCTTTAGCACAATCGCTGGCATGGTGTTCGCTTGGCAGTAAGGAAGGTCAAAGTGTTAGGTGCTCATGATTGTTATTTTTATTTAGCGTGGTCAGCACACTAGTTGGCACAATCAACTTTAGATCCATCTTTTAAAACCTTAGAGTCAAAGAGACTGCAAACAGCACTACCTTTTGAGTTTGGGTCATTTGGGTTCATTAAGACATTTAGACCGTTTAGCCGGCAAAGCTTATCACTCAATACAACGATCTTTGGGGGAGGGACACAGAAAACACAGTACTCTGCAAACAATCAAGTGGAATAGGGAAGTCAAAGAGGAGTCGTGCTTTTGTTTCTCCCTGAACTATGCACATGGCAGTTGTGGGTGGTACGTCGGTTTTGGCTCCAGGGTCCCTGAGGCCCAGGGACCATCCCGTTTGGCGTGGCTGATTGGGGATGGGGCATGAGGGCAACAGGTTCCAGGCTGTGCTCCCATTAGGTCGCAGGGCTCCTTCCGAGCGCTTTTTCTTGACCCTGGGTGAGAGTGGCAGGCGCCCTGCTGCATAGGCTCCCCTGGGCACAGCCGCTGGCAGCGCTGCACTTGCTCGAAGGGGCTTCCCAGGCTTCGCTGCCTGCTTTTCCCGCCGTCTTGGGGGGCGGGCGGCGTCGGTTCCCTCCCCGGGGGCCGCAGCGGCCGGAGGCGGGGGTCGCAGCGGCCGCTCGGGGCGGCGCTG
>NW_016828178.1:98994-103930 GCF_001698545.2 Rhinopithecus bieti
CACCCGCCCGCGGGGCGGCCGCGGGGAGCCGCGGGGCTCTGGGCGCGCCAGGCGCAGCCGCTCCCAGCGCCCGGGACTGCGGGCGAGGCCGATGGACGGAAAGCGAAATCGCACGTCGAGCCAGCGTCGCCGCTGTGCTAGGCAGCGGGCCGGAGACCAGGTGGCGCCTGCCCGCGGGTCTCAGGGACTCCAGACCGCCGCTGACTCTAGCGGAGGGAGGCGGGTTGGGGCTGAAACCTCAGGCACCAGTCTCCGTGCAGGAGCGGCCAGGGTGACATCTCGAAAGCGTGCCCCTTTCTTTGGCGGGGGGTGGCTCTGAGACCCCTTGCCCTGCGAGGGGGACGCGGCAGGGGATAGGGAGACTGACAGCCGGCGGGGAGTTGCCTGCATTCCCCCAGGACCGTAAGGAGTGCGGAGTGCTGCTCTTGTAGCTGTCATCGGACACTGCTGTCTGGAACCCTACACAGTGTAACTCGTTTCTCATCGTGTAACCCATTTCAACTTCTTCTTAATGCTGACACCACGCTTTTATAGTGCCAGCAGGACAATTGACTTTCACTAGTATGAAATTAGGAATACTTGGAAGAGCGTATCTTCCGACATATTCCATTACTGTTTTAAGATGTGCTATCGACACCTCAAACGTTCATTATCTCCATCAGCGTCCTCACGATAAGGTTTTAAAACATTCTGCTTAAAGACCTGACTGCTACTCAGTGTTTTCAGCCATTAGGAAGAACCACTTCAGTCCCCAGGGAGTTGCATATAAATAGATATTAGGGCTTCTTGCTTTTTTTAGGCTGGGAGTAGCTGCATGGAATCATCTTGTTCTTAATTCCTAATTTCTCTGCAACTTCACTGCACGGTGGTAGGAACAAACTCGCCCATGCCTGCGCTCATCCAAAGCAGCCCACCCCAAATGTGGTTCAGCCTTGTGCTCTTGTCTATACAGTGCTCTCAAACTGCTGTCCTCTTTTGGCCAAATTTCACAACTGTTTTTGTTCCCACATAAATGAGGCACATATTGTGTGGAAGTTCAAGAGGTGGGATTATAAAAAGACTTTAATAATGTATGAATACTTCCAGAATGTGTGGCAGGAGATTTTCCTGAACATAGAGTTGCTCAAATCTTCTTTCCCCATTCACCCCAGGCTAGACAGTGTTTGTTTCTCTCTTAAGGGTCTTTGAAAAGATTTTTGTTGTTTGTTCTGCAGAACAGAATTTTAGAGGAAGGTTGTTCTATTTAGCATGTGAATATCAGGGGTGTATAAATACTGAGATTTCTCTAAGTGCCAGTGTGTCCCTACATCATTTGCTTTTGAGTCCAGGAGTCCCCAAGCACAGGGTCCAATATCTCTTGGCCTCTGCATTATCCAGCTGCTTCCTTAACTGTGAAGCTACTCAAAGGAGGCAAGAGAAGAAAACCTGCTCCCATCACCTGCATGAGCAGGTGAGGCTTTTGTCACACAGCAGTGCTTGAAATGTTGGCTCAGGGTGGGTTTCCTTGTTGTCCTTTGGAATGACAGTTTTAGTAGATGATACAGAAAGATGGTGGACCTGGAGGGCAAAGATTATAGAGTATTTTATTACCCAGTCTTTTTTTGTATCTTAAGCAGACTGGCTTAAGGAAGTTTATTAGTATTTCATCAACTTTGGAAAGGCGTGGGTGTGTGTGCCTATTATCACATGTGGTTCATTCCTATAGGGGATGTGGCAGGAGTGGACACCATGCAGCTTAGAGATATGTGGGGCGTGTGATGATGGGGCAGGGACCAGACTTAAGACACAAGAGTACCTAGGTGTCATCTTACCAACACTCCAAGACATAAACCTTGATGGTTGGGAACTCTCTCTAAGAAAGATCATAGATAGTCAATGCTTTTTTTGCTGACTGGCATCTGTCCCTGGAACACACCAAAGAAAGAATTCTTTTTCCTTTCATAGCTACATTTTGCAGGAATTCTTTTTACCACTAGATGGTGATCATGTGTCACTTCGACGGGGCCTGGACAGGGCTGTTGGAGCTGCTTAAATTCAATTCCTGTCACTCCCTCCCATTAACGGAGCGCTAACTCTGAACTAGGCCCTGTGTTACAGGCTGGGAAGACAGAAAAAAAGGACTTGATTCCAGTTTATAGTTTAACATTTATAATAATAACATAGCAAAACTAGTTATTGGCACAACCAGGACAATAACTCAGTTCTTCGTGCTGTCAGGCCAGCAAGCAGCACTCCATCAATGTTTGCTATTACAAATGGAAGCTCAGGCAGTTTTTAGGCAAACCTTTCAGTCCAAAGTAGGCTTGTACTTCATCCACTTGAATCCATCAGTGAAGACAATCAGAAAGTTATTTTTTATCATTGGTCTTTTAAAAGATAATTATTTTCATTTGTATTTTTTGTTTCACAAGAAATATATTCTTATTTTAATAAATAGAACGAAACATGAAGACCCCTTTATATTTCCCCTACCCCTACTTTCCCTTTGCTCTCCTCCTTATTCCACTCCCCAACCCAGGGATAACAACTGTTAGCCGTTTAGTGAGTACCATTCTACAAAATTTTTCAGAAAATATATAATTTTCTTTTTGCACAACTGGGATCATATTATACTATCTGTCCTGCAATTTGCCTTGTTCACAAAAATTCTGGACATCTTTCCAGGTTAGTACATATAGATTTACTTCGTTCTTTAAAGCATTGTCAAATATTCCTTGTAATACATATAATATAACCATTTCTCTATTGGTGAACATTTGGCTTGCATCTATTTTATCAATTTTAAAGAATCCTATAATAACAGTGATAATAAAGCTATAATAGTTCACTTTTATTGAATGTTTATATGTGCCGGGCACTACACTAAGAACTTGTATTAACTCATTTAGTTTTCAAAACAATGACAAGAGCCAGGCACTCTTTTTGTCCCTGGATATAGGTTCTCTGGATATAGGTTCTTTGTTGCATATTTAATTTGCAAATATTTTCTAGCAGCTCATAGTTTTTGTCTTTTCATTCTCTTTTGAAGAACTAAAATTTAAAATTTTAATGAAATCCCCAATACAATTTTTCTTTTATGAATCATGGATTTAATGTCAAATCTAACAATTCTTCATTTAGCCTAAGATCCTGAAGATTTTCTTCTGTTTTTTCTATAAGTTTTGTTTCCTTTTCGAGACAGGGTCTCACTTTGTCACCCAGGCTAGAGTGCAGTGGCATGGTCATGGCTCACTGCAGCCTTGACTTCTCGGGCTCAAGTGATCCTCCCACTTCAGTCTCCTGAGCAGCTGGCACTATAGCTGCTCCCCATGACGCACTGCTAATTGTTGTATTTTTTGTAGAGAGGACAGGATTTCTTCATGTTGCCCACAGGCTGGTCTCCAACTCTTGGCCTCAAGCGATCCTTCCACCTTGGCCTTCTAAAGTGCTGGAATTACAGGTGTGAGCCAATGCACCTGGTCTGTCTCTGAAAGTTTTATATATTTACATTTTATATTTAGATCTATGATCCATTTTGAGTAGATTTTATAAAAGTTGTGAGGTTTATATCATGGTTTCTTTTCTTGCATACCAATTTCATTTGTTCCAGTACTATTTATTGAGTAGACTTCCTTTATTCCATTGATTTACTTTTGAAACATCATCAAAAATCAATTTACCTGAAGGGCACAGTGGCTCACTCCTGTAATCCCAGCACTTTGGGAATCTAAGGCTGGAGGATCACCTAAGGTCAGGAATTCGAGACCAGCCTGGCCAACATGGTGAAACTCTGTATCTACTAAAAATACAAAAAAAAATTGTATTTTACAAATTTGTATTTTACAAATTTGTGGTGGGCGCCTGTAATCCCAGCTACTTGGGAGGCTGAGGCAGGAGAATCGCTTGAACCCCGGAAGTGGAGGTTGCAGTGAGCTGAGATGACACCACTGCACTCCAGCCCGGGCGACAAGAGCAAAACTGTCTTAAAAAAAAAAATCAATTTACCATATCCATGTAGATCTATTTCTGGATTCTCTAGTCTGTTCCATTGATCTATGTGTTCTATGCCAACAACATGCTGTTTAATGACTAATGACTGTAGCTTTACAGTAATTCTTGAAATCAGGTTATTTTAGCCCTCAGACTTTTTCTTTCTCAGAGTTGTTTTGGCTGTTTTAGGTCCCTTGTTTTTCTATAACAATTTTAGAATTGGTTTGTCAATTGATTTCACTGACCTCATATCCCATAGCCTTGCTAAACTCACTTATTAGTTCTAATAGCGTTGTCTGTAGTTGCAACCTGCAATACTATAAATGTTGCATAGAAATGATGAGAGCAGACATCCTTGACTTTTCTTGATTTTAGAGGGAAAGCATTCCATTTTCACCTTTTAAGTATGTTAGCTGTAGGCTTTTGTAGGCATCTTTTACCAAATTGAGGAAGTTCCCTCATATTGCTAGTTTCCTGAGGCTTCTTCTCATGAGTTGGATTTTGTTGCGTTTCCTGCATCTATAAAAATGATGATATGTTTTTTATTTTTTAGTCTGTTACTATGGTGAATTATGCTGCTTGATTTTGAATGTTGAACCAACCTTAAACTTCTGGAATAAACTTCAGTTGGTTGTAACATATTATTCTTTTCATATATTTCTGGATTTGCTTTGCTGATAGTTTTGCTGAAGATATTTGTGCCTCTGTCCATGGGGGATATTGGTCTGCAGTTTTCCTTTTTTATACTATCTTTGGTTTTGATATTAGCATAATGCTGGCATCATAAAATGAAATCAGAAGTTCTCCCTCTTCTTGTATTTTCTGAAAGATGTTGTGTAGAATTGGTATTCCTTCTTCCTTAAATGTTTGGTAGAACTCACCATTGAAAACATCTGGGCCTATACTTTTCTTTTTGGGAAGGCTATCAACTAGAAATTTTCTTTCTTGTCTTTTTTTTTTTTTTGAG
>NW_016828178.1:107294-109832 GCF_001698545.2 Rhinopithecus bieti
TGTCTTTTTTTTTTTTTGAGATGGAGTTTCACTCTTGTCACCCAGGCTGGAGTGCAGTGGAACGATCTTGGCTTGCTGCAACCTCCACCTCCTGGGTTCAAGAGATTCTCCAGCTTCAGCCTGCTGGGTAGCTGGGATTACAGGTGCCCGCCACCATGCCTAGCTAATTTTTTTATTTTTGGTAGAGACAGGGTTTCGCCATGTTGGCCAGGCTGGTCTCCAACTCCTGACCTCAGGTGATCCACTCGCCTTGGCCTCCCAAAGTGCTGGGATTACAGGCATGAGCCACTGCGCCCGGCCAAATTGTATTTCTTTAATAGATATAGGGCTATTTGGGTTATCCAAATCTTCTTGAATGAGTGTCGTTAGTGTCTTTCAAGGCTTTTCTCTATTTCGTTAATGTATCCTCTTATCTTTATTATTTTCCTCCTTTTGATTGCATTGGGTTTAATTTAATCACTTCTTTATCTAGTTTCTTAGGGAGGAAACTTAAATTACTGATTTGAGACCTTTCTTATTTTCTAATATAAGCATTTAATGCTACAATCTTCCTTGTTTTTCTGAGACTGAATCTTGCATCGTCACCCAGGCTGGAGTGCAGTGACACAATCTTAGCTCACTGCAACCTCTGCCTCCTGGGTTCAAGCAATTCCCCTGGCTCAGCCTCCCGAGTAGGTGGGATTACAGGCACCTGCCACCATGCCTGGTTAATTTTTGTATTTTTAGTAGAGACGGGTTTCACCATATTGGCCAGGCTGGTCTTGAACTCCTGACCTCAAGTGATCCAGCCCACCTTGGCCTCCCAAAGTGCTGGGATTACAGGCGTGAGCCACCACGCCCGGCCCAACCTTTTTCCTTTATAAATTACCCAGTCTTGGGTATGTGTTCATGGCAGTGTGAGAATGGACTAATACACCACATATATTAGTCTGTTTTTACACTGCTAATACAGACATACCAGAGACTGGGCAATTTACAAAAGAAAGAGGTTTAATGGACTCAAAGTTCCACGTGGCAGGGGAGGCTTCACAATCATGGGGGAAGGTGAAAGGCACATCTCACATGGCAGCAGACAAGAGAAAGAATTTGTGCAGGGAAACTCCCCTTTATAAAACCATCAGATCTTGTGAGACTTATTTGCTATCATGAGAATAGCATGGGAAAGGCCCACCCCCATGATTCAGTTATCTCCCACTGGGTCCCTCCCACAACATGTGGGAATTATGGGAGCTACAATTCAAGATGAGGTTTGCGTGGAGACACAGCCAAACCATATCTCTGTGGATGCATTCTCTAGTAGGCAGAGGCCAGGGATGCTGCTAAATATTCTACAATGCACAGGACAGTCCTCCACCACCATGAATTTGGCCCAAATGGGTCCAAGTGGTGCCAAGAGGGGGAAATTCTGTTCCAGATTGAACAGTGAATTCCTTCAGCTTAAATGAGAATCCTGTTTATAGATATCCACTTTAATTATAGGAGACTGTTTCCTGTTATGGTGAAGAGGAATGCCAGGGACCTGGGTTGGCTATACAGGTAGCTTGTTTTCTGGGTCGTGGGCTACCTCAGCAACTGGAAGTCTCTGTACTTAGGATCACCACTAAGGGAGGGATCTCCTCCATGAGCCCTATATACCGTGGGAAGGGATTGTCATCCCTCTTTGGAAGTCAGATCACTTGGGTGCCTTGTGACCTCCACTCTCTGACAGGCTTAATAAAATGAAGAGTTTGTGTTTTGTCCAGCTTTTCTCGTCATAGTGGGAAGGATGTTCTTTGCATCTTTTTCATTCCTAGAAGTGGAGACCCCTTATATTTCTTCTCTGAGACAAGTTTCTTGATTTTCCTTCCAGATATATTCCATGCATATACAAGCACATATACTTCCCCATTTTTTGCACAAATGGTAGTACACTATACTCACTATTTTGTAACCTCCTTTCTTATTAATGTATTTTGGAGATTGGTCCATATCAGTCCATAACAGCTTCATAGTATTTCACTATGTGGAGATACTATGATAGAACTTCTCTTGTTTCCAGTCTCATGCTGCTGTAAACAATACTGCGGTGAATATCTTCGTACATTGGTCTTTGTGGTTATGTGCAATTATGCTTGTAAAAAAAAAACTGTTAGAAGTTGAATTGCTGAGTCGAAGTGCATGTAAATGTATAATGCCAATTTTTACTCTCAGCAACAGAGTATGAAAGTGCTTGTCCTCCTGCACCCACTCAAATATAGTGTACTATTAAATGTTTTATCTTTGAAAATCAATAGATGATAAATGGCATCTTGTTTTAATTAAATTTCTTTCTGAGTGAGGTAGAACATCTCTTCAAGTATACAAGCTATTTATATTTCTGTTTCTAGAAACTTATCTTAAATGTAACCTAAATCTTAAATCTTTCTTTGGGTCTGTTTTGGGGCAGTTCTGTTGATCTTCCTGTCTATTCTCCTACTTTTGCCTTAGTTTTAAAAATTGCTATGGAATAGGTAATGCAGTCATGTTTCAAAATTAAAAAATATATTTTAAATGTTTAAT
>NW_016828178.1:110197-145550 GCF_001698545.2 Rhinopithecus bieti
CTCAAATAACCATTTTAAAATTTTTTTCTTTAATCTTTTCAGTATTTCTTCATATGAACACAAGGAAATACATATACAACTTCTTATTCCTCCTTTTCTAACACAAAACATACACAATGTTCTGTACATTACTCTGTTCATTAAAAAATTTATCCTAGAATTGTCTCCATGTCAGTGGCCAGAGTTCAGTTCATCTTTTTTTCTTTTATTGATACTATATATATATGTGTGTATATATATATATTTAAAGATGGAGTTTCACTCTTGTTGCCCAGGTTGGAGTGCAATGGCACAATCTCGGCTCACCGCAACCTCTGCCTCCTGGGTTCAAGCGATTCTCCTGCCTCAGTCTCCCAAGTAGCTGGGATTAAAGGCATGTGCCACCATGCCCAGCTAATTTTGTATTTTTAGTAGAGACAGGGTTTCTCCATGTTGGTCAGGCTGGTTTCAAACTCCTGACCTCAGGCGATCCGTCTGCCTCAGCCTCCCAAAGTGCTGGGATTACAGGCGTGAGTCACTGCGCCTGGCCATATTTTGTATATTTATGGTGTACATATGTTTGCTACATGCATAGAATGTATAATGATCAAGTCATGCTGTTTGGGGTATTCATCACCTTAAGTATTTATCATTTATATGTGCTAAGTATAGTCACCCTACTCTGCTATTAAACATTAAAACTTCTTCCTTCCATGTAACTGTACATTTGTACCCATTAACTAACCTCTCTTCATTCACTCCCCACCCTTCCCAGTCTGTGGTATCTATTGTTCTATTCTCTGTGTCCATGGCATCAAGTTTTTTAGTCCCCACATATGATTGAGACCATGTGAAATTTGTCTTTTTGTGCCTGGCTCATTTCACTTAATATAATAACCTCCAGTTCCATCTGTGTTGCTGTGAATGACAGGATTTCATTCTTTTTTTATGGCTGAATTGGATTCCATTGTGTGTAGGTACCACATTTTCTTTTTCCATTTATCCATTAATGGACACTTAGGTTGATTCTGTAGCTTGGCTATTGTGAATAGTGCTGCAATACACATGGATGACATGAGTATACTTTAAGTATGGTATAAATATGTAAAAACAGCTTCTGTTAATAAGTTTCAGGGCATGGTACTGAGAAGCTTTGTTTTTTAAAATCATATATCTTTAATAAAACTTTAATTTTGACACTGGGCTCCCACTCCCCACTCCCCTAAAACCTTATCTTCAGTGAGCATGTCATTTTAGGTAACTAGATGATGATTTAATTAGGCAGATAAAAAGTACTGTTGTGGGATCTGCAGAAACAATCTTGAGGTTAAACTGTCAGGAAAGACAATCAGAATCTGTACCTCCATAGAAAGGGAGATCGGAAAAGAAAGGATCCGTCATTTCTTGCTTCTGTAACTGGAGTTGGTCTCTTCTGTCCCAGTAACTTATAAGGTTGGGAATTTCCCAAATATAGAAAAAGGTGCAGATGCTGGGTGGCCAAAACAACTGACAATGTTACTCCAGATTGCCACTTAGATTCTGAAAGTCAGGTTGATTGGGATGGTATTCGAAGATGTCCTTTTTAAAAAAATCTTCTTTCCTATGCAAGGCGACTTAGTCCAGGGTATTAATGTGAATGCAGCAGAAGGGAAAATATGAGAATATTTTAGAGAAATAATCAATGGGAAATGTTGATTGCTTAATTATAAGGTATGTGAGAGAGGGCATAATTAAAGATTTTGAACTTGGCAGGAGTAGGAATGTGGAGAAGGGTGATTAGCCCAAGATGAATTACAGCAACTCCAATGCTGGCCACATTTTTGCCAGTCATTTGTTATCTGGACACTTCCAATGACAGGAAACCGGTTACATAATATGCTACCCAAATAATCGTGTGATAGTTCTGACTGCGAGAAATTGGTCCTGGTGTTACCTCTTTTTAGAATATACAGAACACCTCTAATTCTTTTTCAATTTGAGAGCCCTGCAAATATCCAACCTAAATGTTGCTGGTTTACTCAGTCATTCCTTAGGATAGAACAGAGTTCTGAGTTCCCTCACTGTCCTGTATATTTCCTCTGAACTGGTACCAGAACTAAATAAACTCCTCCAGGACCATCATTGCTCATCTGGACATCGTGCTTCTGAGAAGGCAGCTGGAGATTCCATTAGCTTTGTTCTGGCAGCCACGCCACACCGTTGACTCACACTGAGCTTCCTGTCAAACGGACTTAGTTTTCCTCTGTGTTTCAGCTAAGCTATCTTTTCTCCAGTCTGTTCTTGTGCTATTGGTGTTTTGCTTAAGCCCAGGAACAGGACCTACATTATTACTGTTGAATTTCATCTTTAATTTATTCATTTTTGTAATTGATTCTTTTTTATTTTTTTTTGAAACAGGATCTCACTCTGTTGCCCAGGCTGGAGTGCAGTGGTGCAATCTCGGCTCACTGCAACCTCCTCCTCCCAGGTTCAAGCAATTCTCCTTCCTCAGCCTCCTGAGAAGCTGGGATTACAGGCACCTGCCACCAAGCCCAGCTAATTTTTGTATTTTTAGTAGAGACGGGGCTTCACCGTGTTGCCCAGGCTCAAACTCCTGACCTCAGGTGATCCTCCTGCCTTGGCCTCCCAAAGTGCTGGGATTACACTGCGCCTGGCCTGTAATTGATTTTTTACACCACATCTTTTTGGACACTGACTATGTCATACAGACACTGTGAGCAAGAGCATGGGAGAAAAAACCCAGTTTGGGGGCAAGTCAGTGAGACTGGTACATTCAGGCTGGCACATACCAAGTTTGAAGTATCCGTGGGTAAATTTGTCTAGAGCCAAGGGGAGGGACCTGGGCTCCAGATGGAGTTTTGGTGGTTACTGGGGTATAGGAAGTAGTTAAAGTTATGGGGGTGGATGAGACTATCCAAGGAGGGTGTGATGAGTAAGAAGGAAAAGGACCTAGGGCAGAATTTTGGGAGATACCGCAGTTAGAGAGTAAGAGGAAAAGTGTCAGCAGAACTGAGAAGAGATAAGAGGAGAGACCATTAGAAGCGATGGATAACCCTAAATACCTTGCAGTGGTAATACCAGTCACCCGTCTTTCCTCCCAGGGCTCTGACTGATAGGGCACAAGATAAGGAAGATGGATGCAAAACAGCTGTTTTATCACTAAAAAAGCTGAATTGGAGAAAGCTACTTGGGCCTGAAGTCTAAGTGGAGCTTCCGAGTCTTTCTAGCGAAGCGGATTCCCAATATTAATGGTTTAGGAAGAAATGGGTAGCAAGGACAGCAAGAAGTATGGCAGTGGAAGAGAAAGGAGATGAGATGGTAGTTAAAAGTGAAAGAAGCAAATGGGAGGAAAGTATTTATTCATTTGCAGTGTCAGCCAGAAAACCAGTGACCCAGGCTACCAGACCCAGGCCTAATAAAGAAAGAAATACAACCAAGTGGTGAGATGGACTCAAAGTCAACAATTTTGCAAAGGGCTGACTACATCTTTAGGGCCTGAAGTGTGTGTTTTAGATGAGTTCTGCCAATAGGTATTTGTGAGATTGAGGATAAAGTGTACTGGTTAGAAGTCTTAATAGGAAAAACCCCTGGACTGGTTCCTCCACAGGCTAAATGCTTTGGGACAAGCTCTCTAAATGGCAGAGAGGTCACTCAGGTCCAACCCTGGCTTATCCTCCCTGCCCCTGCATTTGATGAATACCTTAAACCTTTATCATGAATCTGATATAAGACTTTAAGATCTTTCAGGAGAATAACCACTCTTAGCACCAAAATACGTACACACCACAGAAAAGCAGAAAGAAAACTTCAACTCTAGCATTTTACTCTTTTTAAATTGGAAGATGGCAGTATGTGGATCCACTTGGCTCTAGATGATAACAGTCAGCACTCAAATATGTTGTTATTTTCTGAGAGAATAATATAATGAACCCTTCCTAGGTGGTATTATTGTGCTTCCATTAGGAGGAAAATCATATCTGCTTGTTTCCCTTTTTGTGATTGTAGCAGCCACTGATGCTTAATGCTTAAATTGATTAATTCATTAAGGATTACAAATGGTGAGATTCTATTTCTCATTCACTCCTAATCACGTGTTTACTCTACCACTCCATCAAAACTGCTCTTGTCAAGTTTGACCAATATCCTGCGTCATGGGGTTGTTGTGAGGATGTAGTGAGTTATATGTAATGCACTTCATAAGTAGCTGATAAAGGTGACCAATTCATATTGTATTACTAGTACTGCTAGTACTAGTACCACAGAAAGATATTGGAGGATGTGCTCCTCTCCCCCGACTTTGGGGGGCTTTCACTTCCAACAGTGGCAGCTTCTGTTTGAGAGATTGCTCTTGGCCTACCAGAGACCATTTTGCTTGCATGTTAGAGAGCTCAAAGTGTCTGGGAATGACATACCCCACTCCTTAATCAGGGGAGGGAATGGGCAGTGTACAGCCTCTGAAGCAGGAACACACCTGGAATGTTCCAAGAGCAGTGGGCTTGGCCGCAGCCCAGGGAGTAAGGGATGGAGCAGATGGGGTCAGAGTTGGTGATGCAAGTAGAGGCCTTACTTTAGCCTTTGGCTTTTCGTCTGAGTAAGGGAGGAAGACACCAGAGGGTTCTGAGAACAGAACTGACATGATTTGATGTGAATTTGACTGGATCACTCTGGCAGCTGCCTGCAAGCTGTAGGGGCCAGGGCAGAAGCAGGGAGACCAGGTTGGGGGCTAGTGGAGTGATACAGGTGAGGTGCGTGGAGAGGGGTATATTCTGAAGATAGAACCGGCAAGATTTTCTGATGGATTGGTTATTCTGTGCAAGAGAAAGAAAGGCGTCAAGAATTCCAGTGTCTTGGCCTGAGCACCTGGAAGGATAGAGTTGCCATGTACTGAGATTTGGAAGCGTGCGGAAGGAACAGGTTCAGGGAGCCCCAACTACCCCATGGGCTCCATTCTGGAAAGATGTCTTGTGAACAGTCTGTATTTAATTGTTTTGAAAATTTGCTTTTGGAATTATAGACTTTACTCTTCATTTCACTCCGACTTGTAAATGGGATGAACGGAATGGAACTCAAATAATCACAGCACACAAGAGTGCCGAGATTGCCAAAATATAAGCATAGACTGGGGTGGAGGGACTTATGTGTGTGCTTTGCTTATTCATACCATAATTTATTTTATCTTTTGATAGATGTTTAGTTTCTTTCTGATTTTAGTCATTATGAAAATGACATTAAGATACATTGCACATGTTTGAACATTTTTGCCAGTCTTATATGCAAAGATGTCTCATTTAAAATTAGATATGGATATATAGTTTGGGGCCATTTCTGTTTCTTTTTCTGTGAAATACTGATTCATATATTTTGCCCATGTTTTTCTATTAGGTTATTCATATTTATCTTAATGCCTCATAGAAGCTCTTTTCATGCTTTGTTTATTAGATACACATTTATGTGTAATTCAACATAAAAGATTAAAAGAAAACATAGGAAAATATTTTGATAATCTTGGAGTGGAAAAGGCTTCCAGATCGTGTAATAGGAGGATGGCCCCCACTTCAGTCAGGCCGGATTGCTGAAAGCATGCTGGGAAACCTTGGCTGCGGTGGCTCCGGATCTGCTGTCTCTGTAGCTAAGGGCAAGCCTTAGAGTGGAAACAGCGATCAAAGTCAGTTTCCTTCCCTTGCAAAGCAGCCCCTCTGTTTACTTGTCTGTCTCCCTCCCTGAGCGCCTTGCTCAGCGCTGTCTCCCCAGGGCCTGCAGTGTGCTACATCAAAGTCGGGGTTCCTTCCCTTGTGGGTTGTGCCCAGTGCCTGAAAACACAGTGTCTTCCTGCCAAGTAGAGCCTTGTAAGAACGTCCCACTGACCTGCGAAGTGTGTGGGCGAAAACCTTCCCATCCTCCCTCTTAGGCCCTGGACTTCCCTCTGTTACAATATTAGCATTCCGCACAGTGATTATTTGTTTGACTTACTCATATTTGTAGCCCTTTCACTGGAGACTTTCTATCCAAGTAATTCAGCCTATTTTGCCTTCTTTGCACCTAAGAATGTTACCATGCTCTAGACCAAGCTAAAGCTTTGGCTATTACTTACTAAAAGGCAACAGCAGCAAAATGACAGCTAGGCCCCCAAAGGGGGATGGCTGCTTTTCTGTCCCCTCCTTTTCTTTAGTTATTTCACCGCTAAGTCATGACTTCCTGTTAGAGGCTTCCAGTTCTGGCAGTATTTGGTTCCTATTTCACAAGAAGCCAGTCTGTTACATTGTGGCTTTTAGTGCTAACAAAAAATCAGTGGTTTAGGGTCTTTAGCCAGGAGAACACTGTAATTAGAAGTTAAACTGAGGTTTAAACATTAATTTAACCCCACCCAAATTTTCACACCAAATGAGAATTCTAACATCGCTTTGCCAAAAAAAAAAAAAGGTACACTCTTCA
Source organism: Rhinopithecus bieti (assembly GCF_001698545.2). Taxonomy (NCBI): domain Eukaryota; kingdom Metazoa; phylum Chordata; class Mammalia; order Primates; family Cercopithecidae; genus Rhinopithecus; species Rhinopithecus bieti. Next base: position 116,609 of record NW_016828178.1, read on the forward strand.
AAGTGTTAGCCCCTGAAATGTTAGACTAATCAACATTGTAAGTAAATATAAGATATGAAAAATATTGTCAGATAATTACCTCCAGGACAGATAACTAACTCAGAAAGTCTTAGATTTGAGATCTCTTGAGCTTTAAAGGACATATAACTCTCATACTCTTGAAACTGACACAGAAAAAGATGCAAACGCCTTTGGTTCATTGTATGACATTAGTATGACCCTGATACCAAATTACATAAGGAGATTACAGTACAAAAAAGAAAATTATAATCAATCTCACTTAGCGTAGATATGAGAGACGAATTCCAGATGTGTTGTATTTAAATGTAAAGAAAACAAAATAATATAATTTCTAGAAGGGACAATGTTATTGAATCTCAATCTGATCTTGGGGTTGGGAAAATCTTCCTAAACATGATAGCAGAGGAAAAACTATAAAGGAAGAGACAAGGATTTTTGCTACATGAAAATAAAACGTATCTCTTTGCTCATTTATTTATTCAGTCGATTCTCCAACAAATAACCTAGTGAGTGTCTCCTATATGCTGAACACTGTTTTAGGTACTTCAAAAACAATACCAACTTATAAGACAAATGACAAAATGTGAAAGTTTTTCACATCGTACAAGGCAAGCAAAGAGTTCATATTCTTCACCTTTATGAGTAATCCTGATCAATTATTAGAAAAAGATCAGCATCACAATTGGAAAATGGGCAACATACCTGAACAGCAGTTCACAGACAGTTCACAGCAGTTCACAAAGGGACATGACACATAAAAAATAACATACATTGAATTGAAAATGAGACTGGTTGGTGTTGTATCCGAGTGTGCATATTGACATGTTCTGGACCAGTGCTCACTGATTCATTCAGCAAACATTTTGGGAACCCTAACTTGCATATGTGTTCTTGGGAGGAAAGAAAGGGCATTTGGTTCAACAGTGAAGAGGCCAAGAGTTTGTCTGGAACTGTAAACAATAAAGGGTTCTTCCGTCTAGTTGATGTGTTTTGAGCCAAGCAAGTAATGAAACCAAGTTGAAATTGAGAATGTTCTTTTCCTCTCCAGGTACCTGGGGATAAGTCAGCATGCAGATGCTCTCTGGGGTCTTAACTTCTCCCATGCTGAGACAGGAGTTTAAGTAAACACTGGTGCCCTGTGGTCTCTGATGGAGCAGCTTCTATTGACTCAAGGTTATATGCTGGCCAGGGGCTCGGAGGTGGTTTTGGCAACCTCCTCCAGCCAGAGGAGTACTTAGAAGTGATGAACCACTCCGAAAAAATTCATTTGGGGGCTGTAGCTGACTGCTGGATTTCCCACCGACCCTGGGGTGCGGGGACCCGTTCTAGAATGGCTCACTCCTTCCCCTGTCATCTCTTTTCTTCCCTCCCACCCTTAGACTCACACATAGCACTTAGGTGTTTCAAGCATTTCTACTTTTTAGGAATTCATATATGGTTAGAAAGCCTTCCCAGCTGCCAGTATTATGTAAGTGTCTACCTCTATTTTTTCAGTACTGTCAGTTTCTTTATTTCAATGTAAATGTTTAATCCAGGAAGAATTTATTTTTATTATATGTGGGATGAGACAGAGATTCATTAATTAATTCAACAAGATTTACCGAGTCCCTGTTAGGCACCAGGTACTGTTGGGACATTTGAGAAAGACTTTCTTCAGTATTAAACATCAGATTATATTATGCCCAATAACACAAGATACAAGGTTTTCTGAATGCTTTCCAAATTCATGTATTTTAGGAAAAAAGAATAGGAGGACCTCTTGCTAGACTATGAGCTCGTTTTACAATATGATGTTGTATTTTTCTCCTCTCCTAGACTTTTTAACCTGAATACACACTCTTCCACAATCCCAGTCATTCAGCTCATGCTTTTCTTCACGTGGAATGAGATTCCTCTTTGACTCCTCACCCACTGCTCACTCTTCTGATGTGCTAAGCTCTTTGACCTACATAGCTGTAGTCAGTGGATGACACCTTCTCGACATCACACATAGTCTGTGATTAGGAACCAGACTGAAGCAGATGATCTGATTTCATGGCCACCTCTGCTACATATTCGCTCTTGCCCTTGGGCAAATTGCTCGACCTCTCTGTGCCTTAGTTTCTGCATACGTATAGAATGCCCTAAAAAGAGTATTTACTTACATGGGGTCTGAGTGTCAAATGATTTAATTTAATTTAAAGCATTTAGAATAATTCCTGGGATATACATGTTAGCTATTAATATTGCTATTGCATATTTTGAGGGATCTGTGTTACTTCATGTTTGTCTGTGACTCTGGTACTGATATGTTCTCATCGTTAATGGACTCCTTTAGAGACAATCCCAGGAGCCACCACATCAGTGCACTCAGCTTGGGCAATGGCGAATATCCCTAGGGGACACCCATGGATGTGAGGGTAACATTTTTCATTACTTTTCTTGTGGGAAAAGATACATAACATAATATTGACCATTTTAACCATGTGTAAGGGGACAGTTCAGTGGCATTAACTACTGTACTTTCATGATGTTGTGTAACCATTAACACTAATTATACCTAACACTTTGGAGTTATTCTTAATGTTTTGCAAGTACCTCTGCTTAGAAGAGTCTCCCCTCAACCACATTGGTCTCATAGAACTGGTGAGCTCAGCTGCACCGTCACTTCCTCCATATTGCACCTTCCTTGATCCTCCATCCAGATTTGATTACCTCCACTGTATCTCAGATACTTAATGTATCACAGAACTTACCAGAGTTTAAAATAACTTTATTCCTCAGTTGGTTTTGGCCCATTGTTTCAACCCATAATTTTGCATCCTGATCCTGACCTAACATATTGGTGACCCTCCCAGGTTTGTAAACACCTGCAAATTTGATTAGCTGGTCTTAATGACCTCGAAGATCCTGCCACACAAGAAATAATGAGCAACTAGCCAGGATATTCAGTGGCACTTTGGTTGACAATACATGAGGAAGGTCAAGTCCATGTCATGTAGTGTGGCTGTACTTGAACACAGCCCTGTTGGCATGCTTATCTTTGCTGAACATTTCTCCTCGGGATTCTTCCTTCCAAGGCCCACCATACTGTAGAGATACAGGACTTTTCTGCTTCTGTTGACAAGCTATGGAAGCAGATCCTGTGGGCCAGGCCATCTTCAGGACAATCACAGGAAGTTATTCCATGCCTTGGACAAGTCCCAACTCTATCTGGCAGGGAGCAGAAGGTTACAGGCCATCAGGCTGAAAGGTCGCCGGCAATGCCAGGGCTAGTGGCATTGAGCCAGGACAGAGAGGAGAAGTGTGTAACCTGCTCCTGGAAATTCCCAACCTTTGTGGTCCCCCTTGGCAAGGAAGTAGAAGGCAGAGGGAAAGGGCCCTCTTGAGTAAAGCTCAGCAGAATATAGAAAATTAACCAGATTTCTGTTTCTTTAATGATGCTTACCTTTTGCAACATATAAACACCCCCCAAGCCTCGTGAGTGCGTTCAAGGTGTAGCTACTGGGCAGAGAACGAGAGATCAGCTTAGAGGAGCAGGTCTTGGGAAGTTACCAAAAATCTCTAAGTTGTTACCAAATGCTTTATTTCATTTCATGTTCTGGGACCACATCCAAGATTCCTAGGGGCCTTGCAAGTGGCAGTCAGTAATTGAGTTGTTAGGTTTTCTAAACAGTAACTAGAATCTACTAAGTATATGTCAATAGCAACACAAGAACAAGAAAAACACCGTAGGGGAAAGTTGTCCACAGTCAGAGGAGCAGGGGTGAGGAAGGGTGTCAAAGGAAATGAAAAGTCAGTAAATCAGACAAGAGCAAGTCTTATTCCTCTTTCCTTATTTTCCTCTGTGTCTTCTGGACTCCAAAGAATGTTTGCACATGAAGGGACAGAAATATCCAACTTTGCAATACAGAGCTAAATCAGAGGAAATAACTTTGACAGTTCCATGTGATAGAACAGTGCTCAAAGTGCTCTAGCACATGACTGTTTTCCTCCAGATACCCCCAGGGCAAACTGCAGAGTGTGGCAGGAGCAACCAGCTTGAAAACTTGCCTGGTAAAGTTCTAAGCTATCTTGAAGGATCATCAACCAACTTGAATGGCCACATACCCTCTCCTTACTGTGGCTCTCTGTTTTCTCTCTTCTTTAATTTCAAAGAATTTGAAACAATGTTGTTGGACACCGAATGGGGGAGCCATGGGTTCAGATTCACTGTTACTCAGTGAGCAAGCCACTGCATCTGTCTGAGGACCAGTTTCTTTTTCTGGAAAATTAGGGTAGTAGCTGCCTTGACCACTGCACAAGATTAGGAATGTAAGTTGATAAAAACTTGTAGGAGAAAGAAATGTCATCAGTGAAAGCTCATTTGCCCTTGTTCCATGAGGCCTTGATAGCATGTTACGCAATAGTATTATCTGCTAATTGCAAACCAGAACCCTGTGATTCAGTCTGAATCCTTTCCTCTCCCTGGTGGCCCACATGCATTTGGTGACCCAGTCCTATTAATTCTCCTTGCAACTTGTCTGCTATGGCCACATCTCTAGCTTCATCTTCCATCGCTCCAAACCTCTGTCAGTTACAAACTCATTCAGGTGGCACTCATTAACAGCATTTGGCCCAGTTCTTGGTTCATTGCACCAAGCGTCATAAAAGCGTGGCCTGGGTCGTATTCATCGCTGTTTCCCTTGCACACATCACAGGGCTTGGTTCACAGTAGGCATTGGATAAATGTCTTTTCACAAGAGCATTGAGTCCATTTACATTTTAAGTAATTATGGGTGCCTTTGGATTGACGTCAAGCGTCTTATTGTGCTTTCTATTTGTCTTTTCTAGGTTTCTTTTTCTGCACTTTTAAATTTTCCTTTGGATTGAGTGTCTTTTTGTAAACTTACTATTTTGAAATCACTGGATTCACAGGAAGTTGTAACGAAATGTCCAGAACACCAGTGCATCTTTTCCCGCGGTTCCCTCGGTGTCGCCATCTAGCATAATTCTAGTGCGGTCTCACAACCAGCAAATGACATTGATACCCTCTAAGAGCAGCTGTAGGTGTCACCCCTTGCACGTGCATGTGTACACATGTGTAGCTGTGTGTGATTTCATCACCTGTGTAGAGTCATGTACCCACCACTGAAACCAATACTGAACTGTTCCATCACAAAGATCCCTTGTGTTGCCCCTTTATAGCCATACTTTAGTCAGTCATTCTGTCCACAACAACACATTGAGTATGTATTGTATGCCAAGACTGTTAAAGATGTTGGAGGTACTTTAGGGACCAAGATGGGCAACGTCCTTGCCTTCACAGAGCATACAGTTTAGGTCAGCACAGGCTAAAGTTCCAGGGAAAGTTGGAGCCAGTTGCTGTTCACTGGGTGTGGCTTGGTTTCCAGGATTTCTGTGTTCTGTCTGTAACTCCAACTGCTCCCCAAGCTAGTTCCATTTCCAACGTCTCACCAATTTACATTCAACTTGAAAGCCTTTCACAGTTGGTTCAGGTAGGTTCTTAGCAACATTTTTATTTCCTCCTTGTTGTCTTTTAATCTGAGACATCTTCTCTACCTGGTCAGTAAGGCCACTGAAAAAGCAGTGCAGAAGGAGACCAACCACCTGTAAGCAATCAGAACAATCAGAATCTGAGCACCAAAATCCTGGCGCTGTAGACGCTCTTGGCCAGGACAGTATGAAGCACGTCCATGGGTCAGGAGGGGAAGAGGCCCACGCAATTCCTTTTGGCAGGTTCAGTCAAAAAGTGCCATTGCTGAAATGACAGCAGTATTGAAGGATCAAAACACAGAGCTCCAAATGCAGATAGATATAGCTTCTCCTCCCTCAGCCTGAGTTGGAAAGCCTGGCTCTGAAGGCAGGTTGCTGACCCCTCCTGTGCACATGTGAAGGAAATGACTTCATAGCTTTGGGATTTCACCACTGCAGAGGGGGCAGAGGGCCAATTCTGCTGAAACAAAGGGACAATAATCACTCTCACCAGAAAAGTAGTTTAAATCAGAGGTGTCTCTTTACAGCCTCAGAGACTTTCAGGATGTTTCTCAGTTCATTTCTGTGTCTTTTGACAATGGATACAATCCAGGCGGGCCACTTCAATTTTACTGGAGTGAATTCTGGAGCCAAAGAAGTGAAACTTGCTGTAACCCAGCCAGGTTTATTTTACTGTGCAAGTAGAATTGAGTGCAGAAGGAACGTGTCCAAACTTCCAAGCCTTGTTCGTTGTTCAGTTTAATCCTGAACAACATGCTGCAATATCTGGATAGCGTATTTGTTGATTTTGAGTTAAAACTCTGATATGACACCTTGCCTGACAGCCTAAGTTCCAGCTTGGAGACCGTGTCTATCTGGTTCACTGTTACATCTCCAGCTCCCAGCACATAAATATGTGATGAGTAAATTCTGGTAATTAGGTTTGCTATAAACCACAATACTAGTCTTGTTCCTCAAGAGTAGTGTTTTAAACCTAGGTCTGTGATATCATGAAATCACGTGTACAATTCATTCATTCAACAAGTATTTACTGAGCGACTATCCTGTGCCAGGCACTACTAGGCCCAGAGGATAAAACAGTGATCAAGACAGACAAGGCCTCTACTGTCCAGGAGCTCACATTCTACTGGTGGAGGCAGAGAACGACTGTGACTGGCCAGTGAGGCTGGCCACTTCAATATGGATGATCAAAGAGGGTCTCTCTGAGAGATGACAATTAAGTTCAGGTCTCAATGACAGGAAGCAGAGATCTGCATGACAGCCATGCAGAGATCTGTGTGACAGAGTATTCCATGAAGAAGGAACAAGTAAGGCAAAGCCCCCAAGATGGAGAGAAGATTCTACATGTTCTGGAATGCAAAAACACTAGTGTGGAAGAGCAAGAGAGTGGCTGAGATGTGAAGTGGGAGAGACAGGCAGAGCCAGTTCATGTGGGACGTTCTAGTCTACGTGAAGGGTTTTGGGTTTTGTTATTAATATATTGGGAAGCCTTTAGAGGGTGCTGACCAAGGGAACAACATGATCTGATTTATGATTTTAAAATGTTACTGGCTTCTTTGTTAAGAATGAATTTATGGGGGGAGTTGAGAGTGGATGTGGGAAGACAAGAGGCTATTTCAATTACCCAGGTGAGAGACAATGGTGACTTGGACTAGGGTGGTTGTGGGGCAGGAGTGGTGCATGGAGAGAAGTGGACTGATTTGGAATGTTTTGAAAGTAGAGTCAACCACTAGTGGAGAGTGGAAGCAAAGATCACGCCAAAGTTTTTGTATTTAGAAAATGGAAGGATGGTGGTACCATTGGGAGGTATTGGGAGGCTGGGAGAGGAGTGGGTTAAGTGGGCATGAAATAAAAGCTGCATTTTGGGCATGTTAAGTTTGACAGACCTCTTAGATGTGTGTGCCTGTGCCATCAGAACAGCTTGTGTGTATGTGTGTGTGCGTGCACAGGCACACACATGCATGTTTCTGACAAAAGAAGATTCATGTATTTAATCATGTTCTCTAAAAGGTTCACAGCCCATAAAAGATGAGGAATTCACTGCTGAAATGATCCATCTTGAGACTGTGGTTTTGAGATAGGCGAATTCCACTTCTGTTGATAATACATATATCCTGAGGTATAAGCAACTAGTTTCATGAAATGGTTTTTTATTCCTCTGTACCCTGAGGATACAGCCAAACTACCATTTAGAATACTTTTCCCTTTCAAGTAGGTTTTGTGTATGCCACACCTCTTCTCGTATCTTCGGTCTATTAGTGATCACAGTTCAATTCCTTCTATCCTCTTGACATCCCTTTTCACTTATTTTGTTTTCATCTGTGGCCACTTACTTTTATGCATTGTGATCTGCAGGGGTGCTTGCTAAAATGCACATTCCTGGTCCCCAAGTCAGGCCTGGTGAATTAGGATCTCTGGAGGTGAGGTCCAGGAATGTGCATTTTTAACAGCTCTCTGGGTGATTCTGGTTATTCCTGTCTTCCCAGGCTTTTCTATCTGTGCTTCAGGTTTGCTGATCACTTCTTCAGTGTCTAAGATGTTATTATGCCCATCTAGTGTATTTTTTTGTGTAGGTCAGATATTGTATTTTTTACCTATACATGTTCCATTTTTTTCTTGTCTGTAACTTCCATTTCTGTCATTATGTTCGTATTTTCCTTTACATCTCAAATTTTATAACAGCTGTTTTAAAGTTGCCTGCTTATTCTATCATCTCTGTCATTTCTAGGTTTCTTTCTATTGACTGATTTTTCCTTTGCTTATTAGTCATATTTTTATGCTTCTTTACATATTTAGTAATTTCTTGGATGTTTTCATTGTAAATTTTATATTATTGAGTGTCTACTTTTGTCTTCCCTTAGAGTGTTGAACTTTGTTTTGGCCACCAATTCAGTAACTTGCTGATGAGCTTGATCATTCCAAGCCTTCTTTTTAAGCTTTCTTAGGGCAAATCTAGAGCAGCCTGTACTCTAGGGCTAGTTTGGCCTTACTCTTGCTTCTAAGCTGTGGCCTTTCTTGAGTCTCTACTGAATGTTCCAGGTCTCTCCATTATGGCTGATAAAAAAAAAAGCACTCAAACATCTCTCAGCCAGAGCTCTGGCAGTTGTTTAGATTTGGGGTCTTCAGTAGTTGTTTTAGGATTCACCTCATGGGGTTTCACTCTACACACATGAATGTTAGTGTTCAGCCAAAGTCTCATGGGGAAACACCTATGTAGATTTCTAGAGCTCTTTCTCTACATAGCTGTGTTCTCTGTGGTCCTTTGTCCTGCAAATTCTAGCCACCTCAACCACCCAGAATTCCGATCTCTGCTTTCTCAACTCTGTGAGATGGCCATGGTTGAGAAAGTGCTTACAGGATGAAAGCCAGGGTGATCAGGGACTCACCTCTTTTGCTTTCCTTTTTATACAGGCCACAGCTCTGCACTGACTGCCATCTAATGTCTATTTCATATATTTATTTGATCTACTTTTCTAGTTGGTTTTATGTGTAGGGGGCAAGTTCAGTGTCCAGTACACTAATGTGGCTGGAAGTGGAAGTCCTTCCAGGTGATTCAGATGCATAATAAAGGTTGCAGAGTGTATTCATTTCCTAGGGCTGCTGTAACAAAGTATCACAGACTGGGTGGCTTAGACAAGAGAGGTGTATTATAGTCTCACAGTTCTGGAGGCTGGACGTCTGAAATTAAGCTGTCAGCAGATTTGGTTCCTTCTCAAGGCTGTGAGGGAAGGATGTGTTCCAGGCTTCTCTCCTTGACTTGTAGATGGCCATCTTCTCTCTGTGTCTTTTCACAATGTCTTCCTTCTATGCATTTCTATGTTCCAATTTCCCCTTTTTATGAAGACACCAGTCATATTTGATTATGACCTCACTTTAAGTTGCTAAAGATTATTTCCATATAAGGTTATATTTAGAGATACTGGGGGCTTAGGAGTTTAACATATGAATTTGGCGGGGTGGGTGACACCTTGCCGTTGCATAGGACCCACTTCAGCCTTGCAGGTACTCACACCTTTGTTCACTCCATTAGGAAACAAACTTGGAGATGTTTGTTAACTATGTAATCAGCAAGTTGGATTGTTTTAAGATGAGAACAATGTGTAGTGTGTAGCTTTTACTCTCAGAAGAATGGGATTAAACTGTTCTCTAACAATTTTATAAAAACTAACAAGCCTGTGACCTAGACACACCTTCCTGGAGGAGACTAGAAATGAGCACAAACACCTTTACACAAGGTTACAGGATATTGCAGGGTTTTGTTGTTAGAGATGATACTGGTCGGTGGTAATGAGTCAGCTTGGTTGCTGTGGCAGGAAAGGCTGATGGGAAGTGGATCTTTTGATGGTCAGAGCTGGAAAAGCCCTCAGAGCTCATTTTATAGTATGGAGAGAAGCAGTTTCCCCAGGGCAAGTGATGCCATGAGCCCTGGTGGCCAATAGTCACATTGTCATTTTATTTTGTTTTGTTTTATTTATTTATTTATTTATTTATTTATTTATTTATTTATTTATTTTTTGAGATGAANCAGAGCTGGAAAAGCCCTCAGAGCTCATTTTATAGTATGGAGAGAAGCAGTTTCCCCAGGGCAAGTGATGCCATGAGCCCTGGTGGCCAATAGTCACATTGTCATTTTATTTTGTTTTGTTTTATTTATTTATTTATTTATTTATTTATTTATTTATTTATTTATTTTTTGAGATGAAGTCTCAGTCTGTTGCCCAGGCTGGAGTGCAGTGGCCCGATCTTGGCTCACTGCAACCTCCGTCTCCTGGGTTCAAGCAATTCTGCCTCAGCCTCTTGAGTAGTTGGGATTACAAGTGCATGTCACCACACCTGGCCAATTTTTGTATTTTTAGTAGAGAAGGGGTTTCACCATGTTGGTCAGGCTGATCTTGAACTCCAGACTTCAAGTGATCCACCCACCTCCGCCTCCCAAAGTGCTGGGATAACAGGCGTGAGCCACCGCCCCTAACCCACATTGTCATTTTATAAGTCACTTTTACACTGATAATGTTTTGCCATTGTTTCTCATTGGTTCACTACAATTATACCATAAGGGTGACAGGGCAGGGTTTACTATTTCTATTTACAGGTGACAGGACTGAGGTTTGCAGAAGCTGAGTTACTCAAGTACTGTGTGCTCAAAGTCACACAGAAAGTCAAAAGTAGAATCAGAATTCAAATTCAGGTCTCCTGACTTTCAATTCAGTGCCCCCACCACACCCATTTTTGTACTCCATTTCTCTAAGTTACTGTTGTGGATACTTGTTTGCATAGTGATTCTGCTTTCTAGATCCTCTTGACCCAGGCTTATCTTCACAGTCTATCCTGAACTCTTGACCTCACACTTTTCCATCTTGGCTTCCCAAGCTGCTCATGACCTACCCGGCAGAGAAGGACTGAGGGGAGAAGGTGAAGTCCAGCACAGCTACTTGAAGCCAGCAATCCTGCAATTTTATGTTTCCATAAAATGCAAACATCTCAGTAAGAAGAGAGGGCAGCCCTCAGGTCCCAGCATCCTCACACCCTCTGTTCTGAAGTGTTCACCATCATCTTTTGTACTCTTTACTTCCTGACCCATCTCTGAACTTCTTAGGTTCAGACCCCTCCACTTATCTCTTATTTATACTCTGACACCCCCTCCTCACATCTGGTAGTTGATGCTGGACATTGAGCATAAACCTCTGCTTTCCTTCCTCATCCTGTGAGCTTATGAACTCCCTGGTAAACATAGCACCCTTTTTCTTTACATGCACAGTGTCTGACACATGGTAGACACTCGGTAAATATTGATTGAATGAATCCACAAATATGCCCTGTACAGAGGAATTGTTTTAAGATTTTTTTTTTTTTTATCATAAAAGAAAACACAAGGCCAGGCACAGTGGCTCACGCCTGTAATCCCAGCACTTTGGGATGCCGAGGCGGGCGGCTCACCTGAGGTCAGGAGTTCAAGACAAGCCTGACCAACGTGGCAAAACCCCATCGCTACTAAAGATACAAAAAATTAGCCAGGCGTGGTGGCACATGCCTGTAATCCCAGCTACTTGAGAGGCTGAGGCAGGAGAATCGCTTGAAGCTGGGAGGTGAGCCGAGATCACGCCATTGCACTGCAGCCTGGGCGACGAGCGAAAAACTCCATCTCAAAAAAAGAAAAAACAAACAAAAAAAAACAAATATTGCAAATCACATAAAAGAAATGTATTGAAAAATAGAACTTTGCCACCCACAACAGAAGTCCCTCCATGTGTCCTTGTCGATCATAACCTCCTTCTTCTCCCCATAAATAAGCACTATCCTGACATGTACAGAAATATCTTCTTTGCATTTTTAATGTTTTCATCACTCAAATGAGTATCTGCTAGGCACACTTAAAAATTCTGATGTGTCTTTTAAGTATCATCTAATCCATAGATCTCTCCTCTGTCCCTTTTTCTTTTCTTTTTAAAAATAAATTTTATTGTATATAATTTGGAGTTTACAACATGACCTTATAGGATACCTATGGATAGTAAATGGTTACTGTAGTGAAGTAAATTAACATATAATCTCACATGTTTATTTTTGTGTGTCAATAGCAGCAAAAATCTACTTATTTCACAGAAATCCCTAACACAATTGCATTAGCTGCAGTCCTCATGCTGTACATTGGATCTTTAGACTTGCTCCTCTTAAATATTTGTTACTTTGTATCCTTTGACCTACATCTTCCCATTTCCTCCCATCCTATCTCTGGTAACCAGTTTTTTTTTTTTTTTTTTTTATAAATATACCACAGTACATTTGACCTTTTCCCCCCACATACAAGATAGATCATTCAGTATTTGTCTTGCTGTGTCTGTCCTGCTCCACTTACCATAATGTCCTGTAGATCCATCTATATTTTTGCAAATGGCAGGATCTCCTTCCTTTTTAAGGATGAATAATATTTCATAGTGTGATGCCATGCACATACCACAATATCTTTATCCACTTATCTGTCAACAGACACCTAGGATGTTTCCATATCTTGGCCATTGTAAATTAATGCTGTGCTGATCATGGGAGTGCAGATATCTTTATGAGATGGTGATTTCACTTCCTTTGGTTCTATACTCAGAAGAGGGTCTGCTGGGTCAGGGTCTGCTGGGTCATGTGGTAGTTCTAATTTCAACTTCCTTAGGAACCTCCATAGTGTTTTCCATAAGGGTTGTATGAATCTACATTCCCACCAACAGTATACTAGGGTTTCCTTTTCTTCACACCCTCACCAACACTTGTTATTGCTTGTCTTTTTGATAATAGCCATTCTGATGAATATGAGATGATATGTCATTGTGGTTTTCCTTTGTATTTCCCTGGTAATTAGTGATGTTGAGCACCTTTTCATATACCTGTTGCTATACTTGAATGTGTCCTCCAAAGTTTGTGTGTTGGAAACTTAATCCCTAATGCAACAGTGTTGGGAGGTGAGACCTTTAAGAGGTAATTAGGCCATGAAGTCAGCCCTCATGAATGGGTTTATGTCAGTGTCAAGGGAGTGGGTTTGTTATAGAGAGAGTGGGTTTTTTCTGAAAGTGAGTTCAGCTCTCCCTTGCTCTTGCATGCACTTGCTTGCCCTTCTGCCTTCTGCTATGGGGTGACACAACAAGCAGATCCTCACCAGATGCTGAGCAGATGCTGGTGCTATGCCTTTGGACTTCCCAGTCTCCAGAACCATGAGCAACATAAACTAATATTGTTATAAATTATCCAATCTCAGATATTCTGTTATGGCAAAAGAAAATGGACTAAGATACCTGCTAGACATTTTTCTGTCTTCTTTGGAGAAATGTTGTTCAGATCCTTCACCCATTTTTTAATTCTTTTTCTGCAATTGAGTTGTAAGAGTTCTTTATAAATTTTGAATATTAACCCTTTAATGTAGTTTGCAAATATTTTTCCTAGTATATAGGTTGCCTTTTCATTTTATTGATTGCTTCCTTTCCTGTGCTTTTCTTTGCTGATTACACCCTCATATCAGGCTATCAAAGGCACAAAATGTCTGATTGTTTCTCTTCCCAAGTTAGCAGCTGTTGATGCTTAATAGCTATACCTATTAATTCATTGGGGATAGCAAAGTGGGGATATTCTAATTCTGTCATTTTTTTTCCATTACTAATCAGAATACATTCATAAAGAAACATTCCCTTCATCTACCCAAGTGGGACAGCTAACATAGCAAAGGTTGGATAATGCTTGATTCTTCCCTTTACTTAACTAGTTTTCAAGGAAATGAAGTAGTTCCCTTACATCCTCTGAAGATGACAAATTCTTTTTCTAATATCACAATAAACTCATGGATTTAAGTGTATTTGGTGGATTGCAAGCCACTATAGTGATTATACAATCATGCATCATTCAATGATGGGGATATGTTCTGAGAAATGTGTCATTAGGCGATTTAGTCACTTTGCAAATATCACAGGGTATACTTACACAAACGTAGCTTACTACACACCTAGGCTATATGGTATAGCCTATTGCTTCTGGGCTACAAACCTGTACAGCCTGGTACTGCATTGAATACCGTAGGCAATTGTAACACAATGGTAGGTATTTGTGTATCTAAACATAGAAAAGGTACAATAAAAATATGGTATTAAATTTTATGGGATTCAGATGTCTCGGAGGATTGAAAAAAATCTTACAGGACCACCATTGTATATGTGGTTCATTGTTACTATAATGTCATGCAGCATATGACCGTATTTATGAAAGCAAAAATTCTTTCATATATGGCCAGTGGTAACCTCTTCAGGTTAGCCCCTAAGTCCTTTTGAGATGGCCCTCGCCATTCCTTGTGGCTTTGTTTCATTGTAAAAAGCTTCACTTTGGTGCTGGCAGACTGACTGCTTTCAGGGGCTTTGTCACATGTCTTCCATTTTCCAGAAGCCTGTAAGCCTGGTGGAACAGAAGAACTATATGTGGCCTCTGGTTTTACCTACTTAGCAAAGAGCTCCAAGAGCACCCATTTCTGTTTTTGCATAATCACAACTCTTATGTAGAGATTTAAAAACCTAAGGGATGACACACTGGCAATTTTGCATGATTTAGCATCAAGACTATGCTACATCCTATTTAAGTTACTGTGTGACTGTTCTTTTTCCTTTCCACCTTCATGCCTGCCTTCCAGCCCTGCTGAACTACTTATGCAAAGTTTTCAGCCTTTCCACCTTAATGCCTTTGTGCATGCTGCTTCCTCCTGCCCCACTTTAGCCTCAGCTTAGTCACCACTTCTTCCCGGAAGCCTCCCCAGACAACTGATCTGAGAGAGATGTCTCTTTTGTTTGTTCCCATAGCATCTTGGTTTTGCCTTATCGTAGCACTTATCTCACTGATTGCAATTGTCTGTTTATCCATCTGCTCACTCCCTTGTTGCCCATGAGACCGTGAGTGGCAGGGCCTGTGACTTGCTCACTTCATCTTCCCCAGTGTCTGCACAGTGTCCAGCATATTAGTAGGCTATCAATAGGTAATTGTTGAATGAATGAATAAAGCCCAAACTTCTTCATGTCACTCTTTCCATTGCACTCCCACCACTCCTGGTTCACTCTTCTGCTAGACCGCTCACTATCCTGAGTTGAAATCTACCCATATCATAATTCTACCCTTCTCCCTATCCCAGCTAGAGAGTGAGGTCCTTTTAGAGACCAGCTCTAATCCCCTTTTCTATCTTCATTGTCTAGCAGGATGCATAGTGCAGAGTAGACACTCAATAAATAAACTCTTGGTGTTACTTCTCTTCCAATATTGTTATTAAAAGATAAGAAATCTATTGTCTCCATAACACTAAGAGCAGTTAATGTGAAACTTGTTTCTGTGCTCAGTTTGACTTCCTCTTTTAGAATCATTTTTGGGAAGTGCAACAAAGTTCCTCTTTACATTTCCCCCATCAAAGTGGCTTTTGGAAAGTTTGGAGCACCCCATGCTCCCTCCTCAGCAGGCACACATGCCATTCTCTTATCCCCTGAGCCCCTTCCCTGACCTGGGCTTTATGTTCCTGTTTGCCTCAGTTGATGCCAGAAGCCCAAGTTTCCCACTTTCAAACCCCACAGCAAGACTCGAGCTACTTCTCTTATGTTTAGTGGCTCTACTCCCATCCAATGCCATGTTTTGCAACAGGAATTCATTGAATCAATTTTCTCTCCCTCTTGGGTGACCCCTGAGCATACAAACATGCTGTTATTTTTCCTGTCTTAAAAACGTGGACTTAATCACACCACGTTGTTTGTCTCCTGAGTTTGTCTCCTTGTTTGACCCATGGCCAGACCTCTTCTCAAAGCCGTATACTGTCTGTAAGGGCAAGAGCAAACCAGGGTTCACCTGCCCCAACCTGACACAGAGTGACTGCCTTCCTTCTGCTTGCTGCCCCTTGCCACAGTCCTGGAAGGGCTTTTTATTCTAAGGCATAATTGGATGTCAGTGCTTCTTTGGATTCTCTGACATCTCAGATTCATGTTCTCTGAGCAGGGAGGGAGCTGAGAATACTCCAAATAGTGTCTTTTCCTTTTTTCCTGGCCTCTTGGTCAAAGCTGGTGGGCTTAAAAAGTATCACACATAAATGAAGCTAGAGATACAAAAGGCTTCCTGTCCCAGGGGTCGCTGTACCTCCTGGCAGAACCCCACACTTCCTGCTGTCACACATGCTACCGCACGGGAGAGAAAACCACAGAGCTATAAATCTCTCCTATGCAACACTGAGTGTCTCCAATGGAAGAGAGCCCTGCGGTCAGCCCGTCATCCTTCTCTGTGCTCAGTTCCCAACTGGGGCTCATGCCATAGTTCCCTACCGCAGAAAGTAAGCATACGCTATCCATGCAGGCTGGCCTGTCTGGCCCTTTGATGAACAAAGGGCACCTAAATGTAAGAAGACAAGGAACTCAAACATTTCCTTCCCCCTGGCTCCATGAGAGGGCAGGGAAGTTTACAGATCCAGGGGACTCCTTAGGGCTTTGGTCAATTGTAAATACCTCTTTCCCCAGGCCAGAGATCTGCACCCTTTCTTTGTACTGAGCCAAGATGGTACTGTCTACATCAAACATTCTAGGTCAATGGTGAGTGGGGAGCCAAGGAGCCCTAGGTCATCCTCAGTAGTTCTCAGTGGCACAAAAGAGACCTGTCATATCTTGGCACTGGCTTCTGTGGAATATCATTCTCTTTTCTTTTCTGAGCATGGACTGAGCTTTACCTGTTCATCTGACCTCCAGGCTTGGCTCTTTCCAAGATTCCTATTCCATTAACGAAAGTTCCTTTTAGTTTTTACAGTGTTTCAAAACAGAGGCACTGATGGCTTGAGGCCAATCCTGCCATGCCTCACCCCCCACCCCATCTCCAGCCTTTATAACAAGCAAAACCCACATATTTTCAGATGCTCCAGAGAGGAATTAGACCATCCCTTGTTGAGAAACACTGTGACTTAGGGGGTGAATGCTTAAGAGTCTCCCATCTTTAAAAAATCCCTTGACCCCAGAGCTTCCCCCTTTACAGTCAGATGTTTCTGAAGAGCTGAATACACTTCCTCTATTTTTTTTTTTGACTTCAAATCCATTACTGATCCTCCCATCCCAACCTGAGTTCAAATTCATTCCTACAGCTGTTTAGCTATATGACCTTGGGCACATTACTTAATCTCTCCGAATCTCAGTTTTATCAGACATAAGATGGAGATAGTAATAGTTACCCCTCCCATAGTATAGTTTTAGGGATTAAATGGATTATAGTAAAGCACTTAGGGTCTCTTACATAGGAATTGTAACTAGCCAGGCTAGTTAATTCTCTGAGAATTCTATTAGTGTTTTAATCATCATTGGGAGTTTTATGGAAGACAATTTGTCACCTTTAGACACTGGCAATCCTCTCTCCTCCTCTCCAATGTGTATGATTTTCCTTCTTGGCCAGTTGTGTAGAACTTAAATAACAATGTTAGAAGATACTGGGGCAGTGGTGAGCACTTGTGATTTGCATCTGATTTTAATGTATGATATTGGCTCTTGAACTGAGATAGATAGATAATAGTAAGAAAGCTTCCTTCTAGTTCTTTATTGCTAAGATTCTTTTAAAGCTTAAGTATATGTTAAATTTGTACTACATTCCTTTGCTGCATCAATTTCAATGATTGTATAATTCTGGTCCTTCAAACTGTGGGTGTGAATCCCATTACTAGACTCTCGTATCCTGACCTGTCCTTAAAATCATCCAATAAAGTAGACTTGAAGATGGGCACTAGTCCTGTAATACAAAGCGTTTCATCATTAGAATGGCTGATTTGCTTCCTTCCTGCTGTCCTTGTCATGACATGGGTTCTTGGCATAGCCTGAGAAGCAAGAGAAATTGGTCCAGTAACTCCTTATTGAATTGCCTTTCTGCAGGCCTGGCGCAAGCGTTGGTTTGTCCTCCGGCGAGGCCGCATGAGCGGCAACCCCGATGTCTTGGAGTACTACAGGAACAAGCACTCCAGCAAGCCTATCCGGGTGATAGACCTCAGCGAGTGTGCAGTGTGGAAGCACGTGGGCCCCGGCTTTGTTCGGAAGGAATTTCAGAATAATTTCGTGTTCATTGTCAAGACTACTTCCCGTACATTCTACCTGGTGGCCAAAACTGAGCAAGAAATGCAGGTGTGGGTGCACAGCATCAGTCAGGTCTGCAACCTTGGCCACCTGGACGATGGCGCAGGTAAGAGCGGAGTTGGGGCTCCCATGTGCTAAGGGGTATCCCAGGACTGGAGGGCTACTGCAGAAAAACAGTTCAAGATGCCAAGCCTGCCTCCTCGAGGGTGTTTTGGCAGGCTAATTTATATCAGAACTGTTCCTACCAAATATGGTACTGGAAATTGCCCTCTTTTACTCAGTCCAAATGTGGGAAGGCAGAATCCATACACACACTGAGCATTGCAGGTTACTTTAATGGCTTTAAAACCCCTTCATGTCTTTGCTCTCATTCAACCACAGTGAAAGTCAAATGTGGATGAGGATGTCTTCCCATGATGCTGACACACGACTTTCTAGAAATATCAAATATTGCCACACTTCAAAACATTGTGGAACTCCAGTATTTCTGGTGCCTCTTGGGTTGTTCATCACTAAATGGTAGAAAGAGAGAACTTGGCTACTTACCTTAGACAAGAAAGATTTCCTGGTACCTCCAAATGTCTCAAGTTCTCTGCAGAGGAAATTAGTTGTAAGTTTGCTCTGGGCCATTTCTGGACAGTGGGAGCAATTGACCCATGAAGAGTACCCCAGACTCTCTCTCTCTCTGCCACACGCACACACGCACACACACCCCACACACACACACACACAACTCTTCCTATGTAATTTACCAGGTATATTGTAACCTAGGGTTACAATTCACTTCCCTTCATGGATTTTGTTGTTGAGCCCCTGACATTATTGCAACATGCCCTTTTCCTCAAAATACGAGATTTTGAATCTGATTTCTTTTAGCCTCTTAGTCTAGTAGACAAAACTTGGCCCCTAAATCCTGTGATCTATACTTGCTTCAACATTTTAAGGGTTACTGTATGGTTTCCGCCATCTGCCACTGAAATATCCACACTCTAACACTAGGTGGCAATGGAGAGTCAGAGTTGTATCTCCCTCCAGGACAGGCACAAGAGAGTGTGCTTCCTGAGAACACATTCCTTTTCATTTCGTGAACCAGGGAAGCGTATTAAGTGAGGCTATTCAGTAATATTGCTGAGCATTGAGAACACTCAAATAAAAGGAAATGAAGTGATGGTAAGTTCTTTATCCTTGGTACAATGGACAAAACTTAATTGGAAAGTCGCATTAAGTAGGTTCTGGCTAGAGTCTGACATTATGCAAATCAAGCAGAGCCTCCCTGACCAACTTCTCCAGCCTTGCTGCTGGCTCTTTACCACCCTATTCCACACCTTCTGCCCTAAATAGGTATATCGTCATATACTGTGTTATGTGTCTCCTCTGTTTCTTTCCTTATCCAGGAGTTATCCTAAAACATATGTACATAATATGTTTCCCAATAACCCAAGAGCAATAGGAATGAGTAAGGTACCAGGCCAAAACTGGAGAGCCTGCCCTGGCGTGAAGTTGGAGGAAGCCAGAAAACTCACCTGTGACCCTTCCCATTCTCTGTAGCCCCCCTCAGTTTTTAGAACCACATAAGAGCAGGGTCCTCTTCATCTGAGAATTACACCCAAAGGGCTTTCTTGTGACTTTTCACAGAGTGTTTGGTTCTGTCTCCAGCAACCATATAGTAGTCAACACATTGTGTGTGTACCCTGGCCAGGAGCTCTGTTGAAATGCTTTTGTATAGTAACTCGTCTCGTCCCCACAGCAGTTCTATGGCCTATGTGTGATTATTATCTCCACTTTATAGAAAAGGAAACTTGGAGAAGGCAGGCCATGTAGTAATGGCTATGTAGTAGAGCCTGGACTTGAACCCAGGCAGTTCTGGGTCATCCTGACTCAGGAATCCTGGACTATTAACTTGGTTCAAAGGGGAAATAAAAGCAGGCTTTTCATTAGCTGTTTCTGATCTGGAGTTCTCATTGGTTCCTGATTCAAATTCATCTTAAGGGCCATGTTTTCAGGTGATGGGGAGGATGTTATGCTCCTTGAGAAAAAGGAATGTGCTTTTCCAGCCACCACAGCACAGTGTTTCTTTCCTTCCCTTTACTTATAACAGTGATGAACAGGATTCTTTATTTATGTGTTATTTGTCTGTCTTCTCTGCTAGAATCTAAACTTCAATGAGGGCAGGATCTTTGTCTTGTCTGTATTGTGAGGGTTAGTGGCATTCTGGGCACATGGTAGATGTGATAGGTATTCTATATAGACATATACCTATAGAAACATGTATAGATATACATACATATATGCACAAGTACATATATAATTATATGCATGGACTTGTTATGCATACATATATATGTATATATGTTTGTTGAGTGAAAAAACAATGATGCAGGGCTGCTGCTGAGGGCCATAAAGAAGCTGTGTGTAGACTAACTGCGGAGTTTTAGGCCAAGAATGCTGGGTTTTTTACTCTTAAGTGATTCAACACTTTGCTCTTGAAACATTGGCCTTCTTTCCCAGACATTGTTTATAGCTTGGGGAAATGGTCTCCTCCATCAGTACAAACACCAGCTGTGATTTGCATCTTCTGTTTGGCTTCTTTGATGCTGTTTGAGAAATGTTGAGTGCACGTTATAGCCATTCTTAAACATTAATCTGGGAAATGATTTCTCCAGCAGATTCCATGGAGAGCCTCTCTTACACGCCCTCCTCCCTGCAGCCATCCTCTGCCAGCTCCCTTCATACCGCCCATGCTGGCAGCTCCTCCTTGCCAAGAGATGACCCAAACACTAATGCTGTAGCCACTGAGGAAACAAGAAGTGAGTCAGAACTTCTCTTCCTTCCAGATTATCTGGTTTTGTCCAACTGCGAGACTGGAAGACTGCACCATACCAGGTATGTTTATATCCAGGACTCTGTCTGAGCTGGGCCTGCTGGCATGCTCTCTAGAGTCACACTGCCTCCTCTTGCAGAATCTGTAGCTGAGATGTGTTCAGTGTGCTTCACCAAATTAGTCCATTCAGTGGTAGCATTTTCTAGTGGGTGTGTCTGCTCTCATCTCTCTTCCTGCCAATGGGAAGGAACAGATTGCTATGAACCACTGTGAAAGATGAAGCATGTAGCATACTAAACAGAATGAGTCATGCATTTCAGCATTGTGGTTTCATTTCTAGCCTTGCATTTTCATGTGTATCTGATACTCAGAGGATGAAAAAATCAACAAACCATTTTTCTTTTGCCACACCAAGGGGTTGGTGTAACTGAGTGTCGTAGAGGGAATGTGGCTGTGCAAGTAGCAAGCAAGGTGGTACTGGGGGGATGGGAATGAGGCCAGTGTTGGTTTTGTGGTAGGTGGATGGCTGCATTTTAGTCCAACTTACATGCTTTTCTTCCCCAGTCTACCCACCAGATGTGATAGCTGGTCAAACTCAGACCGTTCATTGGAACAGGCTTCATTTGATGACGTTTTTGTTGACTGCCTGCAGCCGCTCCCATCCAGTCATTTGGTCCACCCCTCATGCCATGGCAATGGAGCTCAGGAGGTGCCATCCTCGAGGCCTCAGCCCTCCCTGATCTGGAGTAGAGAAATCAATGGGCCACCCAGGGACCACTTGTCTTCTTCACCATTGCTGGAAAGTTCCTTAAGTTCCACCATTCAGGTAGATAAAAATCAAGGTTCCTTACCCTGTGGAGCAAAAGAACTAGACATTATGTCCAACACTCCACCTCCTCGCCCCCCTAAGCCAAGCCATCTGTCTGAACGGCGCCAAGAGGAGTGGAGTACACACAGTGGCAGCAAGAAGCCAGAATGCACTCTGGTTCCAAGAAGAATCTCTCTCTCTGGTTTAGACAACATGAGAACCTGGAAAGGTAAGTGTTGGGTCCTAAGATTCAGGCGCCAAGAAAACCCTGGCTCCTCCTCACTCTTTGTGTCCATGTGAGGTCATGCCAATGGACCCAACCGATGGGGCTAGATTAGAATTACCTTGATGTGTACAGCTTGGTAAAAAGCCACATCAGTAATGTGTACTTGTGTACATATGTGCTTGTCCCTTGCTCAAGCTGGCCTGATCTTCTAATGGGGCTGGATCCTTGGTGGAAGCATATAACCTAAAAGCAGCACTCTTCTGTTCCCAGATCCCCCCACCCCTCCTTTGAGCCTGGCCACCAGGAGAGACATTTAGGTCCCCATAGATGCTGCAATAGGTTGGAACACTGGTCCCTTGTGATGGGCTTGCCCGTGCAAGTCCCTGCCCATGTGGTAAGCTTTCCACCTGAATCTGAGATCCTAGTGTTTTTTGGAGTCACTCAGGGACACACTTGGTACAAAAGTTGATGTCTTTTGTCTCAACTCAGTCCCATTCCCTTCTTTGCCTGTCTCTCACATACATAGAGAGCCCTGAGACCACAGATCATCACTGCCTTCTATTTTTCAGCAATCCCATCAGCCTCATTCATCATCCCACTAGACTTGTTCTTTCCAAATTCTAACTGGCTGTACAAAGGGCCCTCCTACAGCCCTCTTTTGCCCTTTTCTATAAGGCCATTTATCCTCACGAGGTTATCTTGCAATTCTGCTTGCAGTTCCATCTTCCTCCACCTGTTTCTTTCCACCTGGGCCTCTCTGGCCTTCAGAAGCAGTTTGGTGAAAGCCAACTTAAGCCCATTCAGTGTGGTTTTTTTATTGCGGGATCTGCCCAGCAGCCTACAATGCAATGGGACTCTCTCTTTGTTCCCAGGTGGATTGGCAGGTCGAGAAATAACACACACAAGATAGTGAAAGCTGGGTCCAGGGGGGTCACCACCTTCTGGTCCCATGGTGCCAACAATGCACTGGATATGCCAGCATTTATTATTAAGTTTAGTGAGGGCAGGGGTAGGTTAGTGAGGGCTTTAGGGTCATTTGATTATGAGGTGAGATAGTCACATGGGGATTAAGTAGTTCTTTAACATAACATCTGTATGCAGAAGTACAGTATACAGAGATAAGAATTTACAGTATAGTCTGTGCATCCAGAATTTCTAACAGAGCCTTAAAGCAGGCACAACATCTTTCCATAACCTATGATTAGCAAGATATTAATCAGCAGTAGCAGTTGCAGCAAAAGCTGGTTACAAACAATTCATAGAAACAGGACGTGAAGTTAGACAATCGGTTAGACCAGAATTTCTCAGAAGGGGCATGCCTTAACCCTAAAGAGGCCTAGAGAAGCCGCAGCAAGATGAGGGCGTTTATAGCCCTATCTTATCCATGTGGACAGGCACCCCCCCATGCATCCGTTTATAGGCTCTCCACAAGGGTCGCATTCCATTCCCAGAGNGTCACATGGGGATTAAGTAGTTCTTTAACATAACATCTGTATGCAGAAGTACAGTATACAGAGATAAGAATTTACAGTATAGTCTGTGCATCCAGAATTTCTAACAGAGCCTTAAAGCAGGCACAACATCTTTCCATAACCTATGATTAGCAAGATATTAATCAGCAGTAGCAGTTGCAGCAAAAGCTGGTTACAAACAATTCATAGAAACAGGACGTGAAGTTAGACAATCGGTTAGACCAGAATTTCTCAGAAGGGGCATGCCTTAACCCTAAAGAGGCCTAGAGAAGCCGCAGCAAGATGAGGGCGTTTATAGCCCTATCTTATCCATGTGGACAGGCACCCCCCCATGCATCCGTTTATAGGCTCTCCACAAGGGTCGCATTCCATTCCCAGAGCTATGAACATCTGCTTTTCTGGGATAGGAATCTTGGTGATGTGAAACCTCCCTGACTGCATGTCCATTCATAGGCTCTCTGCAGGGGGAAGCACATCACCCACTATTGGCTCATTCTGGCAGCCCAACCTTGCATTGTCTTTATACAATCCTGCATGCAATTTTGTATTTACAATAATCAGGAGCATTTCATCTTTTATTCTGTAGCAATAGTTTCAGGGGTCTCCCTAGAGTTTTCAGTGACCTCTTCTTTACTGCTTTGCTGGGCCACCTCATCTTTCTGCCATGAGCCAACCAACCTTAACATTTTGCTCTTCTTTCTTACATCAGTCTGTATCTCTCAGATACACAGACACAGAAACTAATTATCTCTGTGTCTTTCTCCTTTCTTCTTCTCTTTCTTTCTCTCTCCATTGAAATATAATCACCCACACATCACTACTCGTTTAGGCCATGTTTTCAAGGAATTATGGAAAGTGGAAGGAGGGCAAATTTATTTTCAAATTGTACGAATCTCTCATTCTGACTGAGGATTTAAGTTACTGGCAAAAGCCTTCCCTAATGTCCCTAATGATGTTACCATTACATATGTTTCTTCCTTTTGACTGTCCTTATGAAATAGGTATATACTGATTACACAAATGATCTGGATGTGCTAACATGTGTGAACAGTTGACAAAAAGGGAAAAATGAAAGTGGTTAAGCACATTTTAGGAAGTGAAATGAATAAAACCAGTAGAATAATAACATATGAAAATGAATCAAAAGTCTTAAATTGAAGAACAAAAACTTGAAATAATTTGAAATTTCAACACAAACATAAAACAATTAGGTTGTGTTATTTTACATGAAGGCAAACAAAGGTTAAAACTAAGTAAAATAGAGGTTTTGACCATGAAACAAAGACCAAGACAACAGTGATGCCTAGAAGCAAAATGGCTCTGATAAAGCAGAGGGAATGCATAAAGTTTATTGTTCCACCTTTCCCACCGAGATTTGCCTGGAATCTGTGTTGGTGCATGGTGGCAGAGTAAGGTCACGGTTCATTTTTGTCC
Source organism: Rhinopithecus bieti (assembly GCF_001698545.2). Classification (NCBI taxonomy): domain Eukaryota; kingdom Metazoa; phylum Chordata; class Mammalia; order Primates; family Cercopithecidae; genus Rhinopithecus; species Rhinopithecus bieti. The sequence goes on from NW_016828178.1 coordinate 141,453, forward strand.
ATCTGGATCTCCATCCAATGACCCTGCAAGGCTGTCCTGCCCCCATGGCCCTCCAGCACCCCCTCTGCCATAGATGAAGTGCCCATGTATGTGAGGGTCTGAGTCTCCTTTCTATCCCTTGGAGCCCACTTGTCCAGCTTGCACCAATACCACACTCTCTTAATTACTATACCATTCTATCTTAATATCCAATAGGACAAGTCCTCCTGCCTTTAAGAATATAATGGCTATTCTAGGGTCAATTTTACAGTCAACTGGTCAGGTTCTAGACACACGTATATAAATATATTGGGGATTTGAGGAGGATTGCATCATATCTGTAGATCAGTTTGTGAAGATTTTACATCTTTACAATGTTGAATTTTCCAATCCATGAATAGGAAATATGCTTCCATTTATATAGGTTTTATTTTTGTATTTTAAAATATTTAATTGACAAAGACTTCGTATATTCAAGGTGCGAATGCATATGTATCAGAACATGATGATTTGATATGCACGTGCATTATGTACTGATTATTACAATCAAACTAATTAATACATCCATGGCCACCCATGCTGTACATTGGATCTCCCAGACTTGCTCACTTATCACTGAAAGTTTGTACCTTTAGACCAACATATTCTCATTTACCTGCATTCCCCAGTCCCTGACAACCACCATTTTACTATTGCCATGAGTTCGACTTTTTTAGATTCCAGATATAAGTGAAATCATGCAGTATTTTTTTTTTCTGTGCCCAGCTCATTTCACTGAACATAATCTCATCCTGGTTTACCCATGTTGTCACAAATGACAGGATATCATTCCTTTTTAAGGCTGAGTAGTATTCCATTCTGAATATATACCACATTTTTTATATCCATTATATCCTTTATCCATTCATCCAGTGACAGACACAAATTGACTACATGTTGTATTAGTCCATTCTCATACTGTTGTAAATAACTATCTGAGGCTGAGTGCGGTGGCTCATACCTGTAATCCCAGCAATTTGGGAGGCCAAAGTTGGCGGATCACAAGGTCAGAAGTTCAAGACCAGCCTGGCCAATATGGTGGAACCCCATATCTACTAAAAATACAAAAATTACCTGTGTGTGGTGGCAGGCGCCTGTGGTTCTAGCTACTCAGGAGGCTGAGGCGTAGAATTGCTTGAACCTGGGAGGCAGAGTTTGCAGTGAGCTGAGATCGCACCACTGCACTACAGTCTGGGTGACAGAGCAAGACTTCATCTCCAAAAAAAAAAAAACAAAAGAACTGCCTGAGACTGGATAATTTGGGTAATTTATAAAGAAAAGAGATTTAATTGACTCACAGTTCCACAGGCTGTACAGGAAGCATGGCTAGGGAGGCCTCAGGAAACTTACAATCATGGAGGAAGATGAAGAGGAAGGAAGCATGTCTTACATGGCTGGAGCAGGAGGAAGAGAGTGAAGGAGGAGGTGCTACACACTTTTAAACAACCAGATCTTGTGAGAGCTCTATCACAAGACAGCACTAGGGGGATGGTGCTAAACCATTAGAAACCACCCCCATGATCCAATCACCTCCCACCAGGCCCTCCTTCCAACATTGGGGATTATAATTCAACATGAGATTTTTGGGGGACACAGGGCCAAACCATATCACATGTTGTGGCTATTGTGAATAGTGCTGTAATAAACACAGGAGGGCAAATATCTCTTTGACATACTGATTTCATTTCTTTTGGATATGTATCCAGAAGAGAGATTGCTGGATCATAAGGTAGTTATATTTTAGTTTTCTGAGGAACCTCCATACTGTTTTCCATAATGGCGATCCCAATTTACATTCCCACCAACAGCGTACAGGGGTTCTCTTCTCTACACCCTCTCCAACGCTTGTATTTGGTTGGGCCGATACTTTGTGTGGTTCTGATTTGCATTTCCCTGATGGTTAGTGATGTTGAGCATTTTTTCATATACCTGTTGGCCATTTGTATGTCTTCTTTTGAGAAATGTCTATTCAGATCTTTGCCCATTTTTAAATTAGGTTATTTAGTTTTTTTGCTACTCAATTATGTGAGTTCCTTATATATTTTTACTTTTAACCCCTTATATATGATTTGCAAATATTTTCTCTCATTCTCTAGGTTGCCTTTTCATTTTGTTGATTGTTTCCTTTGCTGAGCAGACACTTGTTAGTTTGGTGTAGCTCCACTTGTTTATTTTGCTATTTTGCCTGTGCATTTGGAATCATATCCAAAGTATCATTGTCAATACCAATGTCAATGAGCTTTTCTCCTATATTTTCTTCTAGGGGCTAAATGGTTTTAGATTTTACATTGAAGTCTATAATCCATTTCAAGTCAATTTTTTGTATATGGTCTAAGAAAAGGGCCCAACTTCATTCTTTTGCATGTGGATATCCAGTTTTCCCAACACCATTATTAAAGAGACTCTCCTTTCTTTGCACTCTTGTTAAAGCATTTTGGGTTTTGATTTTGTATCCAGCTTTTTAAAACTATGGATTATTTTGTCTTTTCTTTGCATATAATTATATTGCCTGCAAATAATAATAGCTTTGTTTTTTCTTTAAAACTTTATATTTTCATCACTTTTCTTATGTCACTGCATGGGATAAGAAGTCCAGGACATTACTGAATAGTCATGGTGACAATACGGATCCTTGTATCATTCCTGATCTCAGATAGAAAGCTTCTAATATTTCACCATTACAATGTGGTTTGCTGTGGATGTTTGTAGATATCATTCATTAGGTTAAAGTCATTCACATATTTTCTACTTTGCTAACTGTTATTTTCTAAAGTCATGCATAGATGTATTTCTTTTATTTTTAATTGACAAATAATTGTATACATTTATGGGGTACAATATGATGTTTTGATATACGTCCGTATCATGGAATGATTAAAATCAAGCTAATTAACAAACATTACCTAATATAATTATCATTTTTTGTGGTTGAGACACTTTACAATCATATTATTTTTATCATGTTAATGTCAAGAAATTCACTGGATAATTTTTTTTAGTGCTAAACTAACCTTGGCAAACCCAACTTTATCATGATACCTTTCCTTTTTATAAATTACTAGATTTGTTTTGCTCATATTTTGTTTAGAACTTCAAAAAACAATCTATGTTCATGAGGGAGATCATCCTGTAACTTTCTTTTCTCATGACATCTTTGGTTTTGGTAAAAATGTTGTGTTGACGTCATAAAATGTGGATTTATTTCTGGGTTCTCTATTCTGTACCATTGGTCTATGTGTCTGTTTTCATACCAATATCATGCTGTTTGGGCTATTGTAATTTTGTATATTTTGAATTGAGGTAGTTTGATGCCTCCAGCTTTGTTCTTTCTAAATTTTTTTTTTAGAAACAAAGTCTCATTCTGTCACCCAGGCTTCAGTGCAGTGGTGTGATCATAGCTCACTACAGCCTCAAACTTCTGGGCTTAAATGATCCTCCCACCTCAGTCCCCCAAGCTGCTGGGACTACAGGCTCACGCCACCAAACTTGGCTAATTTGAAAAAAAAAATTTTTTTTTGTAGAGACAGTGTCTTGCTATGTTGCCCAGACTGGTCTCGAACTCCTGGCCTCAAGCAATCCTCCCACCTCAGCTTCCCAGAGTACTGGGATTACAGGCATGAGCCACTATGTTCAGCCCAGATTTGTTCTTTTTGCTCAGTACTGCTTTGGATGTTCAAGGTTTTTTGTGGTTCCATATACATTTTAGGATTTTTTTTTTCTATTTCTGTGAAGAATGTAATTGACATACTGATATTTTGATAGAGAGTGCATTAAATCTGTAGATTACTTTGGGTAGCGTGGTCATTTTAACAATATTAATTCTTCAGATCCATGAGCATTTTCTTTTTTCTTTTTTCTTTCTTTTTGAGATGGATCCTCACTCTGTTGCCCAGGCTGGAGTGCAGTGGCGTGCTCTTGACTCACTGCAACCTCTGCCTCCCAGGTTCAAGCGATTCTCCTGCCTCTGCCTCCCAAGTAGCTGGGATTACAGGCGTGCCCCACCACGCCCAGCTAATTTTTGTATTATTATTACTATTATTATTTTTTTTTTTTTTTTGAGACGGAGGCTCGCTCTGGCCC